>NC_086097.1:104359399-104571738 GCF_963921235.1 Mobula hypostoma
CTATCTATGTGGACAACATTTACAATTCTTTTTGTCACCACTTCAAAATAAAATTCAATTAAATTTGTGAAGCTCTATATTCCATACACAAAGCCATGCTGACTATATTTAATCAGTCCTTGCATTTCCAAATACAGATAGATCCTTCCTCTTAGAATCCCCTTCAGGAATTTTGCTGCCACTGATTGTAACAACTTAAATTGTGCCTTTATTTAAGGGGTGGAAGGCCAACATTAGCCACCTCCAGTCTTCCAGTATCTCACCAGTGGCTAAGGAAGTTACAAAAAATCTCTTCCAGGGCACCAGCAATTTCTTCTATTGACTCCCACATTTGAGATGCACTTGGTTGGGCCACCGAGAGGAGAGAATATATTAGACCCGCTCTATAACAACATTCATGGAGCCTGCTAGGCTACCTCTACTCAAACCACAGATCCATTTTGCTAATCCCTGCATAAAGTCCACTGGTTAAACAAGTCAAACCAATTTACAGGGAGATCAGGGCCTGGCCAGAAGTTGCCACCTGCAGTGTGAACAGCTACAGAACTGGATTGGAGCATATTCAGGAAGGCAGCTGCCTATGATCATCATGTCAACATTGATAAATATGCAGGATCGGGACTGGCTACAAAGGAAATTACAGTGATTAAACACTGCACTGCCAGGACAAACCTGCAGAGGTTTGTGCACTACTTGGGGATTGGATACTGCCTTCAGATCGTGGGACAGGATAACTCTAAGGTCAACAGGAGCCATGCTCTGGTATGCCATCAAGAAGGCAAAGGGAGAGTACTCTCAACAAATTCAAACACCAGGGACACGGGACACACAGTGCATGTGGCAAGGTTTTACAAGCCATAACAGATTACAAGTCCACCCTGTGCATCAATGATAGTAATGCCTCCCTTCCTGGTGGGCTATGATTGGTTTGACACAATGAATGATGCAATATTGAGGAAAGCCCTCTCCTACCTGAGGAACAGCCAAGGAGGGAGAGAGAAACCGGGGAATTACAGACCGGTTAGCCTAACGTCGGTGGTGAGGAAAATGCTAGAGTCAGTTATCAAAGATGTGATAACAGCACATTTGGAAAGTGGTGAAATCATCGGACAAAGTCAGCATGGATTTGTGAAAGGAAAATCATGTCTGACGAATCTCATAGAATCTTTTGAGGATATAACTAGTAGAGTGGATAGGGGAGAACCCGTGGATGTGGTATATTTGGATTTTCAAAAGGCTTTTGACAAGGTCCCACACAGGAGATTAGTGTGCGAACTTAAAGCACACAGTATTGGGTGTAAGGTATTGATGTGGATAGAGAATTGGTTGGCAGGCAGGAAGCAAAGAGTGGGAATAAATGGGACCTTTTCAGAATGGCAGGCAGTGACTAGTGGGGTACCGCAAGGCTCAGTGCTGGGACCCCAGTTGTTTACAATATATATTAATGACTTAGATGAGGGAATTAAATGCAGCATCTCCAAGTTTGCGGATGACACGAAGCTGGGCGGCAGTGTTAGCTGTGAGGAGGATGCTAAGAGGATGCAGGGTGACTTGGATAGGTTAGGTGAGTGGGCAAATTCATGGCAGATGCAATTTAATGTGGATAAATATGAGGTTATCCACTTTGGTGGCAAAAACAGGAAAACAGATTATTATCTGAATGGTGGCGGATTAGGAAAAGGGGAGGTGCAACGAGACCTGGGTGTCATTATACACCAGTCATTGAAAGTGGGCATGCAGGTACAGCAGGCGGTGAAAAAGGCGAATGGTATGCTGGCATTCATAGCAAGAGGATTCGAGTACAGGAGCAGGGAGGTACTACTGCAGTTGTATAAGGCCTTGGTGAGACCACACCTGGAGTATTGTGTGCAGTTTTGGTCCCCTAATCTGAGGAAAGAATCCTTGCCATAGAGGGAGTACAAAGAAGGTTCACCAGATTGATTCCTGGGATGGCAGGACTTTCATATGATGAAAGACTGGATTGACTAGGCTTATACTCATTGGAATTTAGAAGATTGAGGGGGGATCTTATTGAAACGTATAAAATCCTAAAGGGATTGGACAGGCTAGATGCAGGAAGATTGTTCCCGATGTTGGGGAAGTCCAGAACGAGGGGTCACAGTCTGAGGATAAAGGGGAAGCCTTTTAGGACCGAGATGAGGAAAAACTTCTTCACACAGAGAGTGGTGAATCTGTGGAATTCTCTGCCACAGGAAACAGTTGAGGCCAGTTCATTGGCTATATTTAAGAGGGAGTTAGATATGGCCCTTGTGGCTACGGGGATCAGGGGGTATGGAGGGAAGGCTGGGGCGGGGTTCTGAGTTGGATGATCAGCCATGATCATAATAAATGGCGGTGCAGGCTCGAAGGGCCGAATGGCCTACTCCTGCACCTATTTTCTATGTTTCTATTTGAGGAGAATCCTTGCCAGGGTAAACCCACACAAAGTTGTGGGGCTGGACCTGTTGGATGCTCAGGGTTTGTGTGGGCCACTTTGCAGCAGTCCACTGCCCCACAGTCCATTAAGGCAGCCACCATATTCTGGTGCCGAAAATAACTGATCTAACGATTACCACCCAGTGGCCCTGACCACAGCAGTCATGAAGTGCTTTGAGCAGCTGATAATGGATTATACAAAATCCCACTTTCCAGCCACATTAGACCCTTTCCCATTTGCTTGCTGCTCAAGCCAATGCGCTGACAATGCTATTGCCTTGGTCCTTCACTCCATCCTGTCCTACCTAGAACACAATGCCTCCTGTGGCAGGGTGTTGATCATTGACTTCAGATCGAGATTTAATACAATCATCCCTCAAAGGTTGTTCTTGGACTTTTTGGCAGTCAGTCTGAGTTGCCAGCAACATCTCAAGTTCATCACTGCAGACTCATAACTGCACTGCCAGGTCCATCTCAAACTACCTAATCAAGCTTGTTGATGATACAACAGTGGTTGGCGTCATGAGCAACAATAATGAGTCGGCATACAGGGAGGAGGTGGAGTGGCTTGTGAGAACAACAATCTGAGTCTTAACGTAGACAAGACAAAAGAGATGATTGTGAACTTTAGGAAAGTACAAGTCGATCTCTGTCCATTGCATGTCAATGGCTCTTCCGTGCAGACAGTGAAGGTCCCTTGGTTTGCACATAATGACGATCTAACCTGGGCCCACACACATATTAGTCAAGAAGGCACAGCAGTGTATACGCTTTCTGAGGAGATTGAGACATGCAAGGTTGCCCACCCCCATTCTAATGACTTTCTACAAAAGCACCATCAACGGTATCTTGTCTGGCTGCATCATTATGTGGTATGGGAGCTGCAAGGCATCAGGCCACAAGATCCGGCAGAGGGTCTTCCTCTCCCCTATTTATGTCTTTAACCCACTACCATCAGGAAGGATGTGCAGGAATATCAGGACTAGGACTGACAGACTGGATAACAACTTCTCTCAGGCTGAGAGACTAATGAATACCCTGCCAACACTGAAGTCTTATCACTAGAACAGCAAGCTGTTTACTGTACTGTTTGCTACGTGAGATATTTGTTTTGTGGGTGACAGTGGTCTGGAGGAACAGTTTTATTTGGTTGAATATGTGTTTGGAAATCTAAAATTTGCTCTTTTTTTCTGACACACTAATGCAGAAGACAACAAATAAACACCTAAAACATAATCTATATGAAAAAATCTAGGGTGGTTAAGACTCTGTCGATAGAGTATGTAAGACATCGCTCATGGCAATTTGGTGTTTTGGAAAAAGATAAGTCTGGTCTATGGGTTGAGATTCTAAATTGGAGAAAAGCCAATTTTGATGGTATCAGAATTGATTTGGTGAATATGGATTGGGACAGGCTGTTTTCTGACAAAGCTATACTTCATAACTGAGGGGCCTTCAAAAGTGAAATGTTGAGAGTAAAAAGCTTGTATGTGCCTGTCAGAATAAAGGGTAAAGATAACAGGTTTAAGGAATTTTGGGTTTCAAGAGATATTTAAGCCCTGTTTAAGAAAAAAAAAGAAGTGGTGCATAGCAGGTATGCAAGGTAGAAACAAATGGGGTACTTAATGGAGCATAAGAAATGAAAGAGAACACTTAAGAAAGAAATCAGGAAGGTTAAAGGAAGGCATGAGGAGACAAGGTGAAGGAAAATCCTAAGGGATTCTACAGATGTGTTAAGAGTAAAAGGATACCAAGGGACAAAATTGGTCCTCTGGAAGATCAGAATGGCAATCCATGCATGGAGCTGAAGGAGATGGGGGAGACCTTAAATGGATTTTTTGCATCTGTATTTACTTGGCAGATGGACATAGACTCACTAGAAGTGAGGCAAAGCAGCACCAAGGTTATGGATCCTAAACAGATTACAGAGGAGGAGATGTTTGCTGCCTTGAGGCAAATTAGGTGGATAAATCTCCAGGGCCTGACAAGGTGTTCCCTTGAACCTGTGGAATACAAGTGCAGAAAGTGCAGGGGCCCCAGCAGAGAGATTTAAATCATCTTTGGCAACCAATGAGGTACTGGAGGATTGGAGGACAGCTCATGTTTTACTGCTTTTTAAGGAAGGCTCTAAAGGTAAACTTGGAAATTGTAGACCAGTGAGCCTGACATTAGTAGTAGGAAAGATATTGGTAGGTATCCCAAGAGACCAGATATATGAATATTTGAATAGACATGGACTGATTAGTTATAGTCTGCATAGCTTTATACATGGTAAGTTGTATCTAACCAATCTTATAGAGCTTTTCGAGGAAATTATCAGGATCAGATGAAGGCAAAGTAGTGGATGTTGTCTACATGGACATGAGCAAGGCATTTGACAAGGTTCCACATGGGAGGTTGGTCAAGAAGGTTCAGTCACCCTGCATTCAAGATGAGTTGGATTAGACGTTAGCTTTGTGAGAGAAATCAGAATCAGGTTTAATATCACTGGCATGTATCTGAAATTCTGCCAACAAAGGTTGTATCATCAGCAAATTTATAATTGGCATTTGAGCTGTGCCTACCACAGTCATGGGTGTAGAGAGGCTAGAGCATTGGGCTAAGCACACTTCCCTGAGGTGCGCCAGAGAGTGGTAGTAGATGATTGCTTCTCTGGAGGCCTCTGGAGTGGAGTTCTGCAGGGATCAGTGCTGGGTCCTTTGTTGTTGTTTGTCATCTATATCAACGATCTGGATGATAATGTGGTTAACTGGATTAACAAATTTGCAGATGAAACCAAGATTGGGGAGTGTAGTGCATAGCGAGGAAGACTATTAGAGCTTGCAATAGCATCTGGACTAGCTGGGAAAATGGGCTAAAAATGGCAGATAGAATTTAATTCAGACAAGTGCAAAGCAATGTACTTCGGTAGGACCAACCAGGGTAGGTCTTATACAGTAAGCAGTAGGGCACTGAGGAGTGCAGTAGGACAAAGGGATCTGGGAGTTCAGGTCCAATTCATTGAAAGTGGCAGCACATGTAAATAAGCTCGTAATAAGTCAAGGTATTGAGTACAGGAGATGAGATGTTATATTGAAGTTATATAAAACATTGGTGAAGCCTAACTTGGAGTATTGCCTGCAGTTTTAGTCACCTACCTGCAGGAAAGACGTAAATAAGTTTAAAAGAGTTCTGGGAAAATTTACAAGGTTTTTGCCAGGACTGGAGGACCTGAGTTATAAGGAAATAGATTGAATAGGTTAGGACTTTATTCCTTGGAACGTAGAAGATTAAGGGGAAATTTGATAGAGGTATACAAAATTATGAGGGGTATGGACAGGGTAAATGCAAGCAGGCCTTTTCCATTGAAGTTAGGTGGGACTACAACTAAAGGTCATTGAAAGGTGAAAAGTTTAAGGGGAACATGAGGGGATAGTACTTCATTCAGAGGGTTGTGAGAGTGGAATGAACTGCCAGCACAAGTGGTGCATGGAAACTTTATTTCAACGTTTATGAGAAAGTTGGATAGGTACATTGATGGCAGGGGGATGGAGGGCTATGGTCTGGGTGCAGGTTGATGGGCGTAGGCAGATTGTGGTTTGGCACAGACTAGATGGGCTGCAGGGCCTGTTTGCTGTATTTTTGTATGACTCTCTGACCCTACTGTATGTCATAATGACAAAATTGATGGATTTGTGGCCACGTTTCAGAGAAATTTGGAGAAGGAAGTCTGAGAATCGGAGCGGGAGTGCGGAGGAAGCCATTTTGAAGTTTTTGGGTTTTTATCGTCGGCGTTCAGAGAGGCGGGACTGCGCGGGCGTGTGACGGGCAGTGAAGCGTGGAAGATTTAAAAGGACAGAAATCCTGATTTGGGTTTAATTTGGAGAAGGAAGTCTGAGAATCAGAGCGGGAGTGTGGAGGAAGCCATTTTGATTTTTTCGGGTTTTTTTCATCGGCGTTCAGAGAGGCGGGACTGCGCAGGCGTGTGACGTCGGGCAGTGAAGCGTGAAAGGTTTAAAAGCAACACAGCTTTATACAGCGGGCAGCATCGTTTTGTGGGCTGCAGAGTGAGCTGGGAGCAGAGAGAAGGCTTAAGGGCTTTGGCAAAACGGGCGAGGCGAGGAAGGTTGGGTATTCATTTTTTGTTGTTATTTGAGGAGGGGGGCAGCTTGTTGTTCTCAGTGCCGGATGTGGGAGGTCGTGGAGTCTCCCAGCCTCCCGGACGTCCACATCTGCGCCAGGTCAGTGAGGAGTTGATAGAGAGGAGTTACAGGCAGGTGGTCACACTGGGGCCACAGGAGGCAGGCAAGTGGGTCACGGTTAGGAGGGGTAGAGGAAGAGTCAGGTAATAGAAATTACCCTAGTGGCTGTGCCCCTTGACAATAAGTACTCCTGTTTGAGTACTGTTGGGGGGGACAGCTTACCTGGGGGAAGCAACAGTGGCCGTGCCTCCGGCATAGAGTCCGGCCCTCTGGGAAAAAGTAGGGAAAGGAAGAAGAAGGCAGTAGTAATGGGGGACTCAATAGGGGATCAGATAGGCGATTCTATGGATGCAGTCCGGAGACCCAGATGGTAGTTTGCCTCCCTGGTGCCAGGGTCCGGGATGTTTCTGATCGCGTCCAAGATATCCTGAAGTGAGAGGGAGAGGAGCCAGAGGTCGTGGTACATATGGTACCAATGACATAGTTAGGAAAAGGGGAGAGGGCCTGAAAGGAGAATATAGGGAGTTAGGAAGGGAGTTGAGAAAAAGGACCGCAAAGGTAGTAATCTCGGGATTACTGCCTGTGCCACATGACAGTGAGAGTAGGAACGCAATGAGGTGGAGGATAAATGCATGGCTGAGGGATTGGAGCAGGGGGCAGGGATTCAAGTTTTTGGATCATTGGGACCTCTTTTGGCACAGGTGTGACCTGTACAAAAAGGACGGGTTACACTTGAATCCTAGGGGGACCAATATCCTCGCGGGGAGATTTGCGAGGGCTACTGAGGTGACTTTAAACTAGAATGGTTGTTGGGGTGGGAATCAAGTTAAGGAGAGTAGGAGAGAGGAGGTTAGTTCACAAATAGAGAAAGCTAGTAGACAGTGTGTGAGGGAGGATAGGCAGGGGACAGAGATCAGGAGCATTCAGACCAAAGATGTAGGGGACAAGGAAGAAAAAGATAACAAATTGTTTGCTCCATTAAGGATAAACAGAGAGTAAGAGGTGGAGGGTTTCTTAAATGCATCTATTTTAATGCTTGGAGCATTGTAAGAAAGGTGGATGAGCTGAGAGCATGGATTGATACCTGGAAATATGATGTTGTAGCTATTAGTGAAACGTGGTTGCAGGAGGGGTGTGATTGGCAACTAAATATTCCAGGATTTCGTTGCTTCAGGTGTGATAGAATAGGAGGGACAAGAGGGGGAGGTGTTGCATTGCTTGTCAGAGAAAATATAACAGCGGTGCTCTGGCAGGATAGATTAGTGGACTCGTCTAGGGAGGCTATTTGGGTGGAATTGAGGAATGGGAAAGGTGTGGTGACACTTATAGAGGTATATTATAGACCACCTGATGGGGACCGAGAACTGGAGGAGCAAACTTGTAAGGAGATAGCAGATATTTGTAGTAAGCACAAGGTTGTGATTGTGGGAGATATTAATTTTCCACACATAGACTGGGAAGCCCATTCTGTAAAAGGGCTGGATGGTTTGGAGTTTGTCAAATGCGTGCAAGATAGTTTTTTGCAGCAATACGTAGGGGTACCAACTAGAGAAGGGGCAGCGTTGGATCTCCTGTTAGGGAATGAAATAGGGCAGGTGATGGAGGTATGTGTTGGGGAGCACTTCGGGTCCAGTGATCACAATACCATTAGTTTCAATATAATTATGGAGAAGGATAGGCCTGGACCCAGGGTTGAGGTTTTTGATTGGAGAAAGGCTAACTTTGAGGAGATGCGAAAGGATTTAGAAGGAGTGGATTGGGACAATTTGTTTTATGGGAAGGATGTAATAGAGAAATGGAGGTCATTTAAAGGTGAAATTTTGAGGGTACAGGATCTTTATGTTCCTGTTAGGTTGAAAGGAAAAGTTAAAAGTTTGAGAGAGCCATGGTTTTCAAAGAATATAGGAAAATTGGTTCGGAAAAAGAGAGGGATCTACAATAAATATAGGCAGCTTAGAGTTAATGAGGTGCTTGAGGAGTATAAAGAATGTAAAGAGAATCTTAGGAAAGAAATTAGAAAAGCTAAAAGAAGACATGAGGTTGCTTTGGCAAGTAAGGTGAAAATAAATCCAAAGGGTTTCTACAGTTATATTAATAGTAAAAGGATAGTGAGGGATAAAATTGGTCCCTTGGAGAATCAGAGTGGATGGCTATGTGCGGAGCCGAAAGAGATGGGGGAGATTTTGAACAACTTCTTTTCTTCGGTATTCACTAAGGAGAAGGATATTGAATTGTGTAAGGTAAAGGAAACAAGAAGGGTAGTTATGGAAAATATGACGATTAAAGAAGAGGAAGTACTGGCGCTTTTAAGGAATATAAAAGTGGATAAGTCTCCGGGTCCAGACAAGATATTCCCTTGGACCTTGAAGGAAGTTAGTGTGGAAATAGCAGGGGCTCTGACAGAAATATTTCAAATGTCATTAGAAACAGGGATGGTGCCGGATGATTGGCGTATTGCTCATTTGGTTCCATTGTTTAAAAAGGGTTCTAAGAGTAAACTGAGCAATTATCGGCCTGTGAGTTTGACGTCAGTGGTGGGCAAATTGATGGAAATTGTTCTTAGAGATGATATATATAATTATCTGGATAGACAGAGTCTGATTAGGAACAGTGAACATGGATTTGTGTGTGGAAGGTCATGTTTGATAAATCTTACTGAATTTTTTGATGAGGTTACTAGGGAAGTTGACGAGGGTAAAGCGGTGGATGTTGTCTATATGGACTTCAGTAAGGCCTTTGACAAGGTTCCACACGGAAGGTTAGTTAGGAAGGTTCAATTGTTAGGCATTAATATCAAAGTAGCAAAATGGATTCAGCAGTGGCTGGATGGGAGACGCCGGAGAGTAGTGGTGGTTAATGATCTGGATGATGGGATGGTAAATTGGATTAGTAAGTATGCAGATGATACTAAGATAGGTGGCGTTGTAGATAATGAAGTAGGTTTTCAAAGCTTGCAGAGAGATTTAGGCCAGTTAGAAGAGTGGGCTGAAAGATGGCAGATGGAGTTTAATGCTGAAAAATGTGAGGTGCTACATTTTGGTAGGACTAATCAAAATAGGACATACATGATAAATGGTAGGGCATTGAAGAATGCTGTAGAACAGAGGGATCTAGGAATAATGATGCATAGTTCCCTGAAGGTGGAATCTCATGTGGATAGGGTGGTGAAGAAAGCTTTTGGTATGCTGGCCTTTATTAATCAGAGCATTGAGTATAGGAGTTGGGATGTAATGTTGAAATTGTATAAGGCATTGGTCAGGCCAAATTTGGAGTATTGTGTACAGTTCTGGTCACGGAATTATAGGAAAGATGTCAATAAAATTGAGAGAGTACAGAAGAGATTTACGAAAATGTTGCCTGGGTTTCATCTCCTAAGTTACAGAGAAAGCTTGAACAAGTTAGGTCTTTATTGTTTGGAGCGTAGAAGGTTGAGGGGGGACTTGATAGAGGTGTTTAAAGTTATGAGGGTGATTGATAGAGTTGACGCGATAGGCTTTTTCCATTGAGAATGGGGGAGATTCAGACAAGAGGACATGAGTTGAGAGTTAAAGGGCAAAGGTTTAGGGGGAGCTTCTTTACTCAGAGAGTGGTAGCTGTGTGGAATGAGCTTCCAGCAGAAGTGGTTGAGGCAGGTTTGATGTTGTCGTTTAAATTTAAATTGGATAGATATATGGGCAGGGAAGGAATGGAGGGTTATGGGCTGAGTGCAGGTCGGTGGGACTTGGTGAGAGTAAGAGTTCGGCACGGACTAGAAGGGCCGAGATGGCCTGTTGTGTAATTGTTGCTGTAATTGTTCTATGGTTATATGATTTGTGGACAATGCGAAGATGAATGGAGGGGCAGGTAGTGTTGAGGAGATAGGGGATCTGCTGAAGGACTTAGGAGAATGGGCAAGGAAGTGGCAGAAAGAGTATAGTGTAGGGAAGTGTATAGTAATAAAGTTGTAAACTGTTATCTAAATGAGAGAATTCAGAAATCAGAGGTGCAAACGGACTTGGTTGGAAGTCATTGTGCAGGATTTCTAAAGGTTAACTTGCAGGTTAAGTCAGTTGTAAGGAAGGCAAATGCAGTGTTAGCATTCATTTTGAGAGGGAGTAGAGATGGCCCAGGAAATTATTGACCAGTGAATCTTACTTCACTGGAGAAGATCCTGAGAGGCAGGATTTATGAACATTTGGAGAAGCAGCGGCCACTCCTATAGAGCAGAGGAGAAGATGGCGCGATGCAGCGCACAGTGGCCACTCAGGTGATGAATATCTGCTATCTGTCAAGTAGGGTGCCATGCACAATCCTGATTTGGTGGAGGCAGATGTGAGAAGCATGGAGAAACATCTGGTTAAACTTCTGAAATGCCTGTTTCGCTGCTGCTGCTATTGTGCGATTCAGAATCTCCAGAGGGGAAGGCCCCGAGACCTCGGGTTTGCTTGTTGCTTGGCGGCCGGGGCAGGGTCAAAGCGCTTGGCAGAGATGGTGCTCGGTGTCGGAAGACTGGTCGGAGGCTCGAAGTTTTCGGACGGGCTCAAAGTCGCCTGTGGTCAGGTGCTTCCAGGGTGCTGCATCGGCAAGTTTGCGGCACTGGAGGTTCATGGCAGGGAGAGTTTCTCTTTTCTACAGTCTGCATGAGATGATGGGGCTATCGGGACTGTAAGACTTATTTTTTTACTGTGCCCATAGTCTGCTCTTTATCAAATTACTGTATTGCTTTGCACTGTTGTAACTATATGTTATAATAATATGGTTTTTGTCAATTTTAGTCTTGGTCTGTCTTGTGTTTCTGTGATATCATACTGGAGGAACATTGTATCATTTCTTAATGCATACATTTCTAAATGACAATAAATGAGGACTGAGTCAGGCTTTTTCCACTGAGGCAAGGGGAGAAAAAAACCAGAGGACATGGGTTAAGGGTGAGGGGGGAAAAGTTTAAAGGGAACATTGAGGGGGCTTCTTCACACAGAGAGTGGTGGGAGTATGGAATGAGCTGCCAGACGAGGTGGTAAATGCGGGTTCTTTTTTAACATTTAAGAATAAATTGAACAGATACATGGATGGGAGGTGTATGGAGGGATATGGTCTGTGTGCAGGTCAGTGGGACTAGGCAGAAAATGGTTCGGCACAGCCAAGAAGGGCCAAAGGGCCTGTTTCTGTGCTGTAGTTTCTATGGTTCTATGTAGTGTATATGGATTTCAGCAAGGCATTTGATAAGGCACCCCATCGAAGGCTTATTGAGAAAGTAAGGAGGCATGGGATCCAAGGGGACATTGCCTTCTGTGGGCAAGCCAGTTCTGGATCCACAAAGCAAAGAGCGGTTGTAGATGGGTCATATTCTGCATGGAGGTCGGTCACCAGTGGAGTGCCTCAGGGATCTGTTCTGGGACCCCTACTCCTTAAGAAACTCCTGGACAGGTAAATGGAACTCAGAAAAATAGAGGTGATTTCTAAGGTAAGGACATGTTTAGCACAGCTTAATGGGCCGAAGGGCCTGTATTGTGCTGTAGGTTTTCTATGTTTCTATGACTAGAATACAAAAGCAAAGATGTAATGCTGAAGCTTTGGTCGGACCCCATTTTGGAGAGTTGTGAGCAGTTTTGGACCCCTTATCTAAGAAAGAATGCGTTGGCATTAGAGAGGGTCCAGAGGAGGTTCACGAGCATGATCCCAGAAATGAAAGACCAACATATGAGGGCCATTTGATGGCTCTGGGCCTGTTCTTGCTGGCGATTAGAAGCATGAAGGGAGATCTCATTGAAACATATTGAATATTGAAAGTGGAGTGGAGAAGATATTTCCTATAGTGGGGGGGGGGGGTTTAGGACCAAGGGCATAGCATCAGAATAGAAGGATGTCCCTTTAGAACAGAGATGAAGAATTCTTCAGCTGGAGAGTGGTGAGTCTATGGAATTCATTGCCACCAACGGCTATGGAGGCAAAGTCATTGGGTATATTTAAAGCAGAGATTGATAAGTTCTTGATTACTAAGAGTGTTAAAGTTACAGGTAGACGCCAGGAGAATGGTGTTGAGAGGGGTTGATGGTGTAATGGCAAAGCAGACTCTTATCAGCCAAATGGCCTAATTTTGCTCCTGTGTCTTATCAGAGAAACATAGAAAACCTACAGCACAATACATGCCCTTCGGCCCACAAAGCTGTGCCGAACATGTCCCTACCTTAAAACTACCTAGGCTTTACCCATAGCCCTCTATTTTTCTAAGCTCCATGTAGCCATCCAGGAGCCTCTTAAAAGACCCTATCATTTCCGCCTCCACCACCACCACCACCGGCAGCCCATTCCACGCACTCACCACTCTCTGTGTTTAAAAAATCTTACCCCAGACATCTCCTCTGTACCTACTTCCAAGCATCTTAAAACTATGCCTTCTTGTGCTAGCCATTTCGGCCCTGGGGAAAAGCCTCCACTATCCACACGATCAATGCCTCTCATTATCTTGTACACCTCTTATCAGGTCACCTCTGATCGTCCGTCACTCTAAGGAGAAAAGGCTGAGTTCACTCAACCTATTCTCATAAGGCATGCTCCCCAATCCAAGCAACATCCTTGTAAATCTCCTCTGCATCCTTTCTATGGTTTTCACATCCTTCCTATAGTGAGGTGACCAGAACTGAGCACAGTACTCCAAGTGGGGTCTGACCAGGGTCCTATATAGCTGTAACATTACCTCTTGGCTCTTAAACTCAATCCCACGATTGATGAAGGCCAATGCAATGTATGCCTTCTTAACCACAGAGTCAACCTGCATAGCAGCTTTGAGTGTCCTATGGACTCGGACCCCAAGATCCCTCTGATCCTCCACACTGCCAAGAGTCTTGCCATTAATACTATATTCTGCCATCATATTTGACCTACCAAAATGAACCACCTTACACTTATCTGGATGGAACTCCATCTGCCACTTCGCAGCCCAGTTTTGCATCCTATCAATGTCCCGTTGTAACCTCTGACAGCCCTCCACACTATCCACACCTCCAACCTTTGTGTCATCAGCAAATTTACTAACCCATCCCTCCACTTCCTCATCCAAGTCATTTATAAAAATCACAAAGAGTAGGGGTCCCTGAACAGATCCCTGAGGCACACCACTGGTCACCAGCCTCCATGCAGAATATGACCCATCTACAACCACTCTTTGTCTTCTGTGGGCAAGCCAGTTTGGATCCACAAAGCAATGTCCCCTTGGATCCCATGTTTCCTTAGTTTCTCAGTAAGCCTTATCAAATGCCTTGCTAAAATCCATATATACTACACCTAGGGCTCTACTTTCATCAATGTGTTTAGTCACATCCTCAGCAAATTCAATCAGGCTCATAAGGCATGATCTGCCTTTGACAAAGCCACACACATCAAAGTTGCTGGTGAACGCAACAGGCCAGGCAGCATCTCTAGGAAGAGGTACAGTCGACGTTTCAGGCCGAGACCCTTCGTCAGGACTAACTGACTATTCCTAATCATATTATGCCTCTCCAAATGTTCATAAATCCTGCCTCTCAGGATCTTCTGCATCAACTTACCCACCACTGAAGTAAGACTCACTGGCCTATAATTTCCTGGGCTATCCCTACTCCCTTTCTTGAATAAGGGAACAACATCTGCAACCCTCCAATCCTCTGGAACCTCTCACATCCTCGTTGATGATGCAAAGGCCATCACAATCTCAGAAAGAGGCTCAGCAATCTCCTCCCTTGCTTCCCACAGTAGCCTGGGGTACATCCCGTCTGCTCCCGGTGACTTATCCAACTTGATGCTTTCCAAAAGCTCCAGCATGTCCTCTTCCTTAATATCTACATGCTCAAGCTTTTCAGTCCACTGCAAGTCATCCCTACAATCGCCAAGATCCTTTTCTGTAGTGAATACTGAAGCAAAGTATTCATTAAGTACTTCCGCCATTTCCTCTGGTTCCATACACACTTTTCCACTGTCACACTTGATTGGTCCTATTCTTTCACGTCTTATCACCTAAAGGAAAGTATTCTCGGTACCTCACCACCTTACTCCCAGTTCTTCCCTGAGGTCTATGTGCATTCCAATACATATCTTGTACACTATCTCTCAGTGTATAATGACTTGTCATAGCTTCCTCATTTTCCCTGCCCAAATGCACCACCTTGCTCTTCTCAGGGTTGCATTGATACCCTGCTGAGTGTTACCTCACACAGCATTATTTCTTTATCACTGTCATGGTCCCCCAACTTGAATACTCCCAGGCTCATACCCACCTCTGCTTTCAGAAGGAATGTGCCTGGTTGTGTGAAGCTGTGCCGGAATGTGAAACAAGCCTCTGCCCTCCTCAGACTCAGGCAGCATGATCCGCTGCTGCTGCCGCTGCCAATGGCTACCACATTAAATCATTGTCACGGGAGCACAGCTGTGGCAGCAGGCTGCCTTTGAGGACTGGCATTGGAAGACCTGGTGCAAACAATGTGGTGTCTCAATGCTGTGCTGCTGGGCTCATGCCTGCACTGCTGGGGACTGACAGTATCCAATCATATGATCTCTCTCATGACTTGTTGCACTAGATGGGAGTTGATGTTTCCCCCTCTTTATTTGGCTATACTACTCTCCCCAGCTCAAATTTCCCAAGCTGACTGAACAATGACCACAGTTAACCTTAGTCTCGCATATTATACTCTATTCCCTGAAATTCTAAGACTCTTGGTTTTGCTTGATTTTATTGTATCACCTTTCACCCTGCACTTTAAACTGAGAACTTCTGTTGTAAGATCCAGATCTAGATGAAGTGGTAAATGCGGTCTCACTTTTAACATTTAAGAGAAACTTGGATGGGAGGTGTATGGAGGGATATGGTCCAGGTGCAGGTCAGTGGGACTAGGCAGAAAAATGGTTCCGCACAGCCAAGAAGGGCCAAAAGGCCTGTTTCCGTGCTGTAATGTTCTGTGGTTCTATGGTCCTATACTTCCGTTTAATTTTTCCTGCAGTTTTATGCTTTATTTCTGTTTACTTGATACCTGCGAAAAGAGGAAAAAATGGTGCCATGTTGTTAAATTACTGGAATACTGACTATCCACTGTACCTTTACTAATAATGTTTAGTTTTTTCATTGTTACACCCAGTTATCTGTTCTTCATTCTTGGCCAGGTTTTGCCTGTAGAGGGGTCACTGTTTCACAATCAGTAATGCAAGGTTGTGGCTAGGATCACCGTTTGCATGTGTCAGTGATGATTCTTGGTCAAAAGTCTACTCAGCTATTTCTTGATCTGCTTCTGGTGAAATGCCAAATCAAAGGGGTATGCTGGATTACAGCAGATGAAATCTTACTTTGTGCAACACATGAACCATTTGTGATAGATTAAAAATTATATTTCTCTATTTTTATTTAGTGCCTGAAGTGGAAGGTGACCGTGCAGCTGAAATTGACAGTATAAGTTCCCTGTGCTCTCAGATAACACATGCTTTCAGTGGACAAGTGGATGATCCATTCTCGTCTGCACCAATGACCAAGCCTGCTGTGGGTGTGACTCCTCAAGTGACAGCCTCCCAAAGTAAGCACGTTTTGATGACAATTCAGATGTGAATAAGTGTTGCCACAAAGTTTGCAGTGTTAGAATTGTGACCATCTGAATTTTCTCAATGTAGTCAATGGAACATCAGCCTTCTCAGCACCTGTTGCAGCTCTGGCCATGTCTCCCACAGTGATGCCAGTGCGTGACACCAACCCTTGGTCCCAGGCCCCACCTGCAACTAGTGACAGAACTATGGTTGCTGCAGGTAAGCTTATACACACCATTTATGTACCTGGCAGAAGATGGAATCAAAAGAACAAATTATAATTAATCTGGACAGAATCAGAAAGAATGGAAAAGGTCACATTGTTTGCTGTTATTGCAAAACATCAGAAGTAACTTGTTATTTCAAATTCAGCATGCTCTAATTTAATCTGTCACTGATATTTGCTGTTTTACACTAGATATGAAATATTTATTGTCATTTACACTAACCCTGCATTCCTTGTCTCTGCCACTGTCACAATTTCACCCTGGTTGTTTACATTCTCTGCTTTAATCTTGAATTGAGATGTCAGTGTTACCTTCCCTCAATATAAAGACAGTTTCTTCATCTTCCAATAAGCTTTGCTTAGTGCTGCTGTGCTTCTCAACGCAGCCCTCTGTGCCTTGTTTATAGAGTCATATACCTTAGAAAGAAAGCCATTCAGACCGCTGAGTCTGTGCCAACATGAACAACTGATCCTATCCCCATCAACTCCTCCAGATTTTACCACTGATGCAACTTTCTGCAGCCAATTAATTTATGAATCCTTATTATGTCTTTGGAATATGAGAAAATACGGAGCACCCAAGGGAAGAACCAGGCAGTCACAGGGAGAATATGCAAACACAGGTTAGCACTGGAGGTTGAGATTGAACTTGGGTTAGGACCAGGACAGCACTGAAAGGTAGAGGCAGTGACTTCATATGGAATTTATCTTTTCCCTATCTTGCTTGACCTTTCCACAATCAAACAACCTAGTATGAAGTACATGAAAACTGTGAATATTGAAGAGGATATTCCAGCTCATCTAAGTTGGGTCAGGCAACAGCAGATGGAATTAAATCCTAAGTATAGAGTGATGCGTTTTGGGAAGTTGTGTAAGGTTATGACTCAGCCAATGATGTCAGGGCTCAAGTGAAGCAGCTTAGTATACTGAACAGCTAGAACATGGCTTTCTATGTGAGAAATTATGCCTTGTGATTTTGATGTGCTTTTGTAAAAATAAGTAAGATGATTGACTAGGGCAGAACAGTAAATGCTAGCTATTACTCTAACTGGACAAGATATTTGGGTCAGAGAGATTAGATCACATGGGATTCAGGGTTAGCAGGCCAATTGGATATAAAATTAGCTTGGTGGGGTAAATGTTTTTTTCCCCCCAGAGTGGAAGTCTGTGAGCAGTGGTGTGCTGCAGGGATTGGTACTGGGTCCCCTGCTGTTTGTCATAATGGTTTTGATAATGATGTAGGTTATGCAGCAAGTAGGTTTCCACATGACACCAAAATTCTGTTTTATTAGCAGATAGTGAAATTGTGTAAGGTTACAACAGGATCCAGATCAACTGGGAAATTGAAAGAATAGTAGATTAAATTTTATTGGAACAGGGCAAAATAATGCATTTTGTGAAGCTAAACCAGGGCAGGGCATACACAGTGAATGGCAGGGTCCTTTGGAATGTTGTAGTTCTTTCAGTAGTCAATGCAAGTAGCCTTTGCCAAATGTGGTTGAGGAAGATGAAAATTGGAGGTCATAGGTAAAAAGTGAAAGGTGAAATATTTAAGGGGAACCACAGGGTTCTTTATTCAGAGAGTAGTGAGAGTGTAGGATGAGCTGCCAGAGGAAGTGGTGGGTGCAGGTTTGATTGCAGCATTTAAGAGAAGTTTGGATAAGTACATGGTTGATGGGGTTAATCAGATAACAGTTTGGCATGGACTAGATGGGCCAAGTGGTCTGTTTCTGTGTTGTATGACTGTGACTCCAATAGTTTAGTTTATTTTAGGAAAGCTACCATGGGGTGCCACTGTAGTGTGGTTAGCACGACTCTGTTACAGCTCGGGGCGTCAGAGTTCTGAATTCAATTCTGGCGTCTTCTAAGAAGGTTTGTACGTTCCTTGTCTGCGTTCATTTCTTCTGGGTTCCAGTTTCCCCTCTCAGTACTGGTTACTGGTCAGGAGGTTAATTGGCCATTGTAAATTGTCCTGTGATTAGGCTGGGATTAAATCAGTGGGTTACTAGTCAGGAGGTTAATTGTAAATTGTCCTGTGATTAGGCTGGGGTTAAATCAGTGGGTTACTGGGCAGGGTGGCTCATTGGTCCAGAAGGGCTTGCTACACACTATTTCTAAGTAATTAAAATAAAACTTTCATAGTTTCTTGAAAGTGGTGATTCTGGTAGAGACTGGTGAAGGTGGTGTATAGCAGCTTACCTTCATCAGTTGGGGCATCAAGCACAAGTCACAGCTGAAATATTGTGTGCATTTCTGTTCCTAGCACCATGCCACATGACGGATGTGATTATCTTAGAGAGGGTGCAGAGAAGTTTCACAAGGATATTGCCAGGATTGGAGGGCTTGAGTTCTAAAGAGAACATACTGAGCCAGCCAAGTGATAACCTGATAGTGCATGAACATTTTGGGAATAGTGACTACTTCTCTATATTTAAGGTAAATGACTAGGAAGCTAAAATCAGACTGGAGTAAAAATCAGACTTGTGGAATACAAAGATGACAGGAAAATGTTCAAGCAGGCCAAAAGGATAATGGTATGTCCTTGGTGAACTGGATCAAAGAGAATCCCAAGATATTTTCTACTGTGAGGAAAGGAGGATAACTAAAGAGAAGGTAGATACATTCAAGGATAAACATATTTGCTTGCAGTCAAACCAGTGATTGAGGTACTAAACCTGATGAACACTGGCTTATGGACCTCTGGCTTCTTCCTGTAGTCCATAATCAGCTCTTTGGTTTTGCTGATGTTGAGTGAGTGGTTGTTGTTGTGGCACCATTCCTCATAACCAATTCATCGCCTCCTTTGATTCGGCCACAAACAGTAGTGGGTCAACATGGCTGAGTTAGACAAAGGGCCTGTTTCCATGCTTTTAACTCTTATCACTATTTCAAGACCAAAAACCCAAGATGATGGCGGGCACAGGAGGTAAGGAGGCGAAGAAGGTACACAGGTTACTATCCTTCATTAGCTGGGGAATGGAATATAAGAGACAGCACCTCCAGGCCGATACTTCATGTGCTGCTGCTGGAACCCCACCACCACCACTCTGTAATCCCTTGTCTCTCAGGTCACTCCACAGCTCTTGGATCCCTGGAGACTCCATCTTCCTCTCACCCTACCTTCCCAGAACACCCCAACCCTCTTCTCCTCCACCCACCCCCACTCCCAGCTCTCATCAGTACTGGGTTGTCACAATTCCCTCTGACCTTCCCCTTTGAGGCAGAATATTCTATTCTCAGTAAGGGCCTTACCTTTGGCTCCCTGCGCCCACACCTCAGTGAGTTCCACACCCGCCACTACACTGAACTCTTCTTCCGTCGCCTCCATCTTCGAGCCTACATCTTTGGCAATGACTCTCCAGCTAGCATCGATGACCCCTTCTCTCATCTTCAACCCTCCTTCTCTTCCTGGACACCCTACTCCAGTCTTCTGCCTGCTTTGGATCTTTTTATTGCTAGCTGCTGATGAGACATCAATCGTCTTGACTTTACCACTTCTCTCTCCAATTCCAGCCTGTTACTCTCCACTCTCTCTGCACTAATCCTAACCTCACCATCAAGCCCTCAGATAAGGGGGATGCTGTAGTAATCTGGTGGACTGACCTCAACCTGCTGAGACCAGGCGAAAACTCTGACACCTCCTCGAACAGCACCCCACTAAGCAGCACCAGGCCATTGTTTCCCACACCATCACCAACTGTATTAGCTCTGGGGATCTCCCATCAACTGTAAACATCTCATAGTTCCCTCACCCCACACCTCCTGTTCCTACTTTCTACCCAAGATCATTAATCTGTCTGTCCAAGTAGACCCATTGTCTATGCTTGTTCCTGCCCCACCTAAAGTACCTGCATACCTCGACCCTGGTTCAGTCCCTTCCGACCTACATCTGTAACACTCCACACGGTCTTGATCTTTTCAATGACTTCAATTTCCCTGGCCCATGTGATCTCATTTTCACTATGGATGTCCAGTCCCCATATGTAGCCATCCCCCATCAGGAAGGCCTTAAAGCTCTCCGCTTCTTTCTGGACAACAGATCTAACAAGTTCCCTTCCACCATCACTCTCTTTCTGACAGAGCTGGTCCTCACTTTTGATGCTTCCTCCTATGACCTTCAAACTAAAAGTATAGCCATGGGCACTCGCATGGGTCCCAGCTATGCCTGCTTTTTTGTCAGCTGCATGATACACCAGTATCGCCCCACCCCACCAAATTCTTCCTATACTACATCGATGAATGCATGGATGTGGCTTCCAAAACCCACACTGAGCTCATCGACTTCATCAACTTTGCCTCCAACTTCCACCCTGCTCTCAAATTTCCAGTCCATTTCCAACACCTCACTCACCTTTCCAGATCTCTCTCTCTCTCTATCCCTTGTCTCTCAGGTCCCTCCGCAGCTCTTGGGTCCTTGGAGACTCCATCTTCCTCTCACCCTAACTTCCTTGAATGCTTCAACCCTCCCCTTTTGGACACTTGAGAGACAGATTCTGGAAAGGTGTAACAATAACAGGATTGTCGTGGTGGGAGATTTTAATTTCCCAAATATTAATTGGCATCTCCCTAGAGCAAGGGTTTTAGATGGGGTGGAGTTTGTTAGGTGTGTTCAGGAAGGTTTCCTGACACAATATGTAGATAAACCTACAAGAGGAGAGGCTGTACTTGATCTGGTGTTGGGAAATTAACCTCGTCAGATCTGTCAGTGGGAGAGCATTTTGGAGATAGTGATCACAATTCTATCTCCATTGGAGATGGATAGCAACAGACAAGTTAGAAAAGCATTTAATTGGACTAAGAAGAAATATGAGACCATCAGGCAGGAACTTGGAAGCATAAATTGGGAATAGATGTTCTCAGGGAAATGTACGGAAGAAATGTGGCAAATGTTCAGGGGATATTTGCGTGGAGTTCTGCATAGGTATGTTCTAATGAGACAGGGAAAGGATGGTAGGGTACAGGAACCGTGGTGTACAAAGGCTGTTGTAAATCTAGTCTAGAAGAAGAGCTTATGAAAGGTTCAAGAAGCGAGGTAATGATAGAGACCTAGAAGATTATAAGGCTAACAAGGAAGGAGCTTAAGAAAGAAATTAGGAGAGCCAGAAGAGGCCCTGGTGGACAGGATTAAGGAAAATCCCAAGGCATTCTGCAAGTATGTGAAGAGCAAGAAGATAAGACATAAGAGAATAGGACCAATCAAGTGTGACAGTGCAAAAGTGTGTATGGAATCAGAGGAGATTGCAGAGGTACTTAATGACTATGTTGCTTCACTATTCATTATAGAAAAGGATCTTGGCAATTGTAGGGATGACTTACAGCGGACTGAAAAGCTTGAGCATGTAGATATTAAGAAAGAGGAGGTGCTGGAGCTTTTGGAAAGCATCGAGTTGGATAAGTCACTGGGACGAGGTGTACCCCAGTCTACTGTGGGAGGTGAGGGAGGAGATTGCTGAGCCTCTGGCGATGATCATTGCATCATCAATGGGGACGAGTGAGGCTCCGGAGGATTGGAGGGCTGCGGATGTTGTTCAAGAAAGGGAGTAGAGAAAGCCCAGGAAATTATAGACCAGTGAGTCTTACTTCAGTGGTTGGTAAGTTGATGGAGAAGATCCTGAGAGGCAGGATTTATGAACATTTGGAGAGCCATAATATGATTAGGAATAGTCAGTATGGCTTTGTGAAAGGCAGGTCGTGTTTTATGAGCCTGATTGAATTTTTTGAGGATGTGACTAAACACATTGATGAAGGAAGAACAGTAGATGTAGTGTATATGGATTTCAGCAAGGCATTTGACAAGGTACCTCATGCAAGGCTTATTGAGAAAGTAAGGAGGCATGGGATCCAAGGGGACATTGCTTTGTGGATCCAGAACTGGCTTGCCCACAGAAGGCAAAGAGTGGTTGTAGATGGGTCATATTCTGCATGGAGGTCAGTGACCAGTAGTGTGCCTCAGGGATCTGTTCTGGGACCCTTACTCTTCGTGATTTTTATAAATGACCTAGATGAGGAAGTGGAGGGATGGGTTAGTAAATTTGCTGATGACACAAGGTTGGGGGTGTTGTGGATAGTCAGAGGTTACAGTGGGACATTGATACGATGCAAAACTGGGCTGAGAAGTGGCAAATGGAGTTCAACCCAGATAAGTGTGAGATGGTTCATTTTGGTAGGTCAAATATGATGGCAGAATATAGTATTAATGTTAAGACTCTTGGCAGTGCGGAGGATCAGAGGGATCTTGGGGTTCGAGTCCATCGGACACTCAAAGCTGCTGCACAGGTTAACTCTGGTTAAGAAAGCATTTCATCAATCGTGGGATTGAGTTTAGGAGCTGAGAGGTTATGTTGCAGCTATATAGGACCCTGGTCAGACCCCACTTGGAGTACTGTGCTCAGTTCTGATCGCCTCACTACAGGACGGATGTGGAAACCATAGAAAGGATACAGAGGAGATTTACAATGATGTTGCCTGGATTGGGGAGCATGCCTTATTGAGAATAGGTGGAGTGATGGTGGATGAGAGGTGACCTGATAGAGGTGTATAAGATGGTGAGAGGGATTGATCGTGTGGATGATCAGAGGCTTTTTCCCAGGGCTGAAATGACTAGCAGAAGAGGGCACAGTTTTAAGGTTCTTGGAAGTAGGTACAGAGGAGATGTCAGAGGTAGGTTTTTTTTTCCGCAGAGTGGTGAGTGTGTGGAATGGGCTGCCAGCGACAGTGGTGGAGGCGGGTACGATAGGGTCTTTTAAGAGACTCTTGGATAGGTACATGGAGCTTAGAAAAATAGAGGGCTATGGGTAACCCTAGATAATTTCTAAAGTAAGGACATGTTCGGCACAGCTTTGTGGGCTGAAGGGCCTGTATTGTACTGTAGGCTTTCTAAATCAATCTAAATCTAAATCTCTGCAGATAGTCTTATCTCCTGATACCTTTTATAAATCCACTGATTCTCACAGCTACTTGGACTGTACCTCTTCCCACCCTGTCACTTATAAAAATGCCATCCCCTTCTCTGCCACATCTGTTCTCAGGATGAGGCTTTTCATTCCAGAGCTAATAAGATGACCTCCTCCTTCAAAGAAAAGGGCTTGCCTTCATCCACTATCAGCGCTGTCCTCACCTGTATCTCTTCCATTTCGCATACGTTCTGCCCTCACTCTATCTCCTACTACTCCACCAGGGATAGTGTTCCTCCTCTCGTTACCTACCATCCCACTGGCCTCCATGTCTAGCACATAATTCTCCAAAACCTACGCTATCTCCAACGAGATCTCACCGCCAAGCACATAAGACCATGAGATATGGGAACAGAATTAGGCCATTTGGCCCATCAAGACTGCTCTGCCATTTCATCATGGCTGATCCAATTTTCCTCTCAGCCCCAATCTCCTGACTTTTCCCCCTGCCACCAGCTTTCCGCAGCATTCACTCCCTACACAACTCCCTTGTCCACTTGTCCCTCCCCACTGATCTCCCTCCTGACACTTACCTTTGGAATTGGAACAAGTGCGACACCTGGCCCAACACCTTCTCCCTCACTACCATTCAGGGCCCCAATAGTTCTTCCAGGTGAGGTGTTTGGGTCACCTGCTGTATCTGGTACTCCCTGTGTGGCCTCCTGTATGTTGGTGAGGCCCAATGTAGATTGAGAGACTGCTGGGCACCTATGCTCCGTCCGCTAGAAAAAGCGGAGCTACCAGTAGCCAACCATTTCAATTCCACATCCCATTTCCATTCTGATATGTCAGTCCATGGCCTCTTCTACTGCCGCAATGAGGCCACATTCAAGTTGCAGTTTGTGTTTACCTGGGTATCCTCCAACCTGATGGCATGAACATTGATTTCTTGAACTTCTGGTAATTGCCCCGTCTTCTCCACCATTCCCCATTCCTGTTTCTGTCTCTCAGCTCATCTCCTTACTTGCCCATCACGTCTTCCTGGTGGTTCCTCGTTCCCTTTTCTGCACGGTCTTCTACCCTCTCCTATCAGATTGCCCCTCCTCCAGCCCTTTCACCTGCTGACTTCCCAGCTCTTTACATAAACTCCTCTCTTGGTTTCACCTATCACTTAACACGTTGTACTTCTTCCTTCCCTCCCCCCACCTTCTTACTCTGACTGCTCATCTTTTTTTCTGGTCCTGATGAAGGGTCTCAGCTGAAACATTGACTATTCATTAATTTCCCTAGATGCTGCCGTGTCTGCTGAGTTTTGTGTGTGTTGCTTTGGATTTCCAGCATCTGCAGACTTCCTCATGTTTGTGAATCTCGATAAAACATTTGTAAAGCCCCATCAGCAATACTGTGTGATTTTCTGGGCCTTTTTATCTCCCCACAGCTGCTTGCTTGACTTGCCGAGTTCCTTTAGATTGTTCCTATTATTATAACTCCTCCTTGTTTTGGGGATGTATACTATAAATAAAAGCCAGTAAAACTACTGTTTCATGTTAAAAAAAAACCCTTCATGGTTTTGGTTTCCTTCATTTGAGATTCTATGACCTTCTCTGACGTTACAACCCATTCAAGACTGCAGTGTCCAACTGTGACCTTTTGTGCAGCGTTCTGCCCCATTTTTGGTTACTCTGCTTTCAGACATCAAAGTACTAGGTTGTGCAATATACAGTGTGTATTCAGAATTGTTTATAGCAAAGCAGGAAATAAAGGAACCCTTCTTGGGTGGCAGGTTATGCCTGGTGGGGCACTACAAGAATTGGTGCTTGGGTACTAGCCATTCAAAATTCTTAAGTGATTTGGCAAAGCATACCAGCCTTCCTAGTTTGCTGCTGTGGGATTATGAGTGCAGACAGGATGTAAAGAGATCTCTGAGTGATGTCAACAGGAGCATGGCAGGTCACTCACCCTAGTGTAAATCTAGAGAAAAGCAAAGTCTGTGTGCCTGAGGATACACCATACAAGACTAGGCGGTATCAGGTACTCTTACAGTCACAAAGAAATGCAAGCACCATCTCGTCCATGCCAAAAAGATTTAAACTGCTAAGTACTCTTGTAAGGAAATTGATTAAATGTTTTCCTTACTTGTCTAACAGAGAATCGCTTCTTCATTTTGATTTGATTGTTGCTGCCATTTGTTTTCTCACTCTTCGTCTTGTGTTACGCAGGAGGTGACTGGGGCCCACCTGCTGCTATAACAGCACCATTTCAGCCCAGTCACAAGCGCACACCATCAGAAGCAGACCGCTGGCTTGAAGAAGTGTCAAAGAGCGTCCGGATGCAGCCATCACCCCAGCCTTCAGCATCACAGTCCTTTCACAGTGGCACATTCATCAGCCCTCCGACAGCACAGGTCAGCATGATGCCTCCCATGCAGCCTGCTTTTATTCCTGCTCAGCCTTACCCTCTGCAGGTCAACAATGGCATTCCATTTCAAGCTCCAAGTCTGCCAGTAGTGGGCATTACCCCTTCACAAATGGTTGCAAATGTCTTTGGCACAGCCGGCCATACTCAGGTTACCCATGCACAGCAGGGTCAGAACATGGCAGGGATTGTTACAAACCGTAGCCCGTACTTTAAACCTGACAAGCAGATTAATGGTTCGGCAGTTTCGAATGAAACAGAAAGTAGCAACTGGGCAGTGGAAACCAAAAGCACTCAGGTGGCAGCAGGTATTCCAGAGGATGCATTCGAAGCTCAGTGGAATGCACTGGAGTGCAAGTCAAAGCAGCGGGCAACACCTTCTCCGACTAATCCATTCTCCAGTGATTTACAGAAGACCTTTGAAATTGAGCTTTGAGCAAAGCTCTGGTTTACCTTTCTCTAGTGAGTGTGTGGAGAATGTTCACTGGTGATAATGGGCATGAAAAACTGCTTCAGCAGTCTCTCAGAACCATTATAAACACGATGCAAAGCTGGACTCAACCATCTGGCTAAGTTGTCCCATCAAAGGGGCTTGTCCATTATCTGCCTTTGAAAACTGGTTTATTTTAATGGTACACATTGGGAATCAGTTGCTGGTTTCTAAACTCTTTCTACCTATAAATATGTGGGTACTCTGTGGTGGGACTGCAGGAAGATGCTGCAGTTCTTGTGTAGGAGCTTCCAATTTGAATACATTGATGCCAAAATCTTTATTTTTATGCATTAGTATATATTTTAATAGTACGGAAATTGAGCTGTATGTAATCTTGCCAAAGGTAAAACACCGAATGTATATACAAAGAGAGTGGTTTATTGCTGATACTAATGTAAGTAATTCATGTATTCCATCTTTTAAAGTGGTGTTTGCAATGATCTCTTTGCTGTGGGTAGCACACTTGCTTGAACAGATGCCCTATTACAAATCATTAGTACAGAGCAGTATTGTTATGATGTACATTAACCATGGTCAATCTTGTATTTTGTTCAGCGATATTTTGTTTTGTGTTATTGACAATGTTCTTGATCCCTGGCTATCTTGAATAGATTTATTAGAGACCAGCCAGGTTTGATTGCCGGGGTGGTAAAAATTGATTTGCACAATACGGATAAGCTGGCTCCTTGTGGTACTTTAACCAATCTCCATTTAGTGAAATCTTCATTTCGTCTGAGTTAGTTACTTGGCATCTCAATTTAAAGTTCAGCAGGTATGCTTTCGAGTTTTGTTTTAATGTTCACTTGCACGAGCCTTACAATCACTTGTAATAAAAAGAAATTTATACTGGAGATTTATAATCTTTAACAAATAAATGGTTGCAAGACTGACCTTATTTGAAAAACATTTTGGATTATTTGAAACCACTCAACTTTCTATGTTGGAATATTGTGGGGTTCATCTGTGGATGACCGATTCCAGTTACTAAATGGTATTTTCCTTGAGCAGCCCCCATATGTACTTGTGTCACAGAGGAAGAAAATCCCAGATCAATGAACTCTAATTGCAACAATAACTCAGTATAACTTTTATTTTTTAAAAAAGACTGCAAAGCTATGCAAGGAAATTTGCATACCCATAACCTACTCCCATCTTGGCAGGATATCTTTTTTAAAATTCCTGTATCAAAGAATTTTGTCATGATCTAAAAATACACAGATTCAAAATAAGTCGTTTAGTTTGCTAATCAAATAAGCAGTTAATAAACAGTACATAATGCACTTTAACAGAAATATTGTCCTTAAAGTGTGCTTCTAGAGTCAGCAAACAGTTGAGTCTAGTGGAAGAATGATAATTCAGTGAATATACCCAACTTCTCATATAAAAATACCAAGGTCTTCACAGATTCTGTTTGCAGATATGAAGATCTGTTGAGGTGAATAAACCTCCCATCCTTAAAATGTATTCTCTACATCACATGGTAAAAGATGTGCATCAACTTTTAATTCTAAATTTTACATACAGTATGTTTTCAAATATACTTACAAGTTTCTTGAATAATTAAAAATACAACTGCTTGTACATTTAGGAGTGGTATGAATTTTCAAAAACTACTTGTAGCACCTCTTGATCAGATTCTACGGTAGGCCTTTGCATGTCAATGCAAGTAAAGTGGACCTATAGCAGAAAAAAAATGCATGACTCATCTCCAAATGTCAAGCTAGATTGACTTTGCTAAAGTCCCTTATACATGGGTTGTGATTGTTTTGTGATCGCCCCATTTTATTGGTTCAGAATGAAAGCCAAGCTATAAATGATTATCTTACCATTGAGACCGGCAACATGACCAATGATCAATGCAGAAAAAGGTCCTTTTGCCCCCGAGTCTCTGCTGACTATTGATACACTAATCCCCACATTCCCATCAACTCTCCCCAGATTCTACCATTCACCTGAACTCTTAGGGTAATTTACAGTGACCAGTTAACTGACCAATTTACACATCTTTAGGACATCGAAGTAAAGTGAAGCCTACACAAACGAGGAGATTAGAACACTGGAGGTCAGAACTGAACCAGATCATGAGATGTGAGAGAGCAGTTCCAACAGCTGCACAAAGGTGACTGACCCTGTCCTTCCCTCCTACAGGGAAGATCAAAGTCGACAATTCTAGAGCTGTGTGGTTCAATTACATTATTTTTCTCCACAACCCAGTTGTTTGTTGCTTAAATTCTGCTCACTGTTTATTATTATAGTTGCTGTATCCTTTGTTGCTTAAAATGAACTAAAGGAAGGCTTGGGAGGAAATAAATGTAACGGGTGGATCAATTTCTGGATATCCTGGGCATTAGATTCCTTAAGGTTATCATAACTGGGGGAGGTAATGAGGATAAGCTCCCAATGACCATAAAGCATAGAACAATACAGCACAGGAACAGGCCCTGCAGCCCCCAATGTTGTGACGAACCAGCTAAAAAAAAAAATCAGAAACCCCCAAATCTAATCCCTCCTACCAACACAGTGTCTATATCCCTCCATCTTCCTCACATTTGTCTGCCTATCTAAACATCTCTTAAAAGCCCCTCACGTATTTGCCTCTACCAGCATACCAGGCAGTGTATTCCAGATATCCACTCCTCTGAGTAAAAAACTTGCCCTCACGTCACCTTTGAACCTAGCCCCTCTCACCTTCAATACCCTCTGGTATTAGGCATTTACCCATAATCTTACAAACCTCTATCAGATTTCCCCTTGGCCTCTGCCACTCCAAAGAAAACAACCCAGGTTTGTCTAGCCTCTTGTGATTGCACATGCACTCTAAACCTCTTCTGCACCCTCTCCAAAGCCTCAGCACCCTTCCGGGGGTGATCAGAACCATATGCAATATTCTAGGTGTGGGCTAACCAGAGTTTTATAAAATTGCAACATAAAAGCAAATTTTGCCATTCAGCCCATCAAGCCTGCTCCGCCATTCCATCATGACTGATATATTATCTGTCTTGATTCTATTTTCTTATCTTCTACCTTTAACATCCTGATTTATGAAGAACTTATCAAGCTCCACCTTATATATACTCAACAACTTGGCCTGCACAGCCATCTGTGGCAATGAATTCCACAGATTCACCACCCTCTGGCTTAAAAAAGTTTCCTCATCTCTCTTCCAGATGGATGTCACTCATTTCTGAAGCTGTGTCCTCTTAGACTCTACCAATGTAGGAAACATCCTCTAGGCCTTTCAATATTTGAATAGTTTCAATGAGATTGCCCTCCCCCCTTTATTCTTCTAAGCTCCAGTGAGTACAGACCCAGAGCCATCAAACAATCTTGTTAACCCTTTCATTCCTGGGATCATTCTCGTGAACCTCCTGGACCTGCTGCTTACAACACTCCAAGTGCTTTCTGACTAATGCCTTTTAAAGCGTCAACGTTATGTCCTTGCTTTTGTATTCTAGTCTTCTCAAAATGAATCCTAACATTGTGTTAGCCTTCCTTGCCAATGATTCAACCAGCAAATGAACCTTTAGGGAATCCTGCATGGGGACTCCCAAATCCCTTTGCACCTCTGATTTCTGAATTTTCTCCCCATTTAGAAGATAGACCACACTTTAATTCCTTCTGCCAAAGTGCATAACCATGCACTCACTACACTATATATTCCATCTGTCACTTCTTTGCCCATTCTGCCTGTTATTCTAACATGATCACTGCCTCCTAAGGGTTCCTTTATCTTAAGCTCTCAAATCAAATCTGGGTCATCACATAACACCCAATCTAGAATTGCCATTCCCCCAGTGGACTCAACCACAAGCTGCACTAAAAAGCCATCTCGTAGCATTTTACAGATTCCTTCTTGGGATCCAGGATCAACCTGATTTTCTCAGTCCACCTGCATATCAAAATGCCCCATGATTATCACAACATTGCCCTTTTTACATGCCCCATTGTAATGTATAGCCCACATCCTGGCTCATATTTGGAGGCCTGAATATAACTCCCATCAGTGTCTTTTTACCATTGTAGTTTCTTAAATCTTCCCACAGGGACTCTACATCTTCTGATGCTATGTCACCTCTCACCTTTTTATCAGGATGGAGTGCATCTCAAATAGACTCTGACAACCAAATACAGCTCCTGGGCTTCACATGTGGCTTAGCTACTAAGCCCGGTGGAACCTTTTCTACTAAAGGAAAAAGGGCAAAGGTGGGTTACTGATACCCTAAAACCAGTTGTTTTGGTACGATGCGACTCGTCAGCCATGTGTGGCAGCTCATCTAAGAGAAGGAAAACTCTGATCTCAAACCTTCACTAGTTTTCAGCCATACTCATTCATGGAGAAGGCTTCAGGAGTAAACCCCGTTGAAAAATCCAGAGCTAGAGTCCCTAAGACAGTCCTATAGTCCTACATTGAGTTCAATGATAACTGGCAACTCCTGTGACACAGCCGGAGCCAAACTGTGTCAGTCTCTGCCATTCCTTTCGATTCATCAGCTGCGTGGAGAGGGGGAGCAAGCTTTCTGGGCAGCAGATTGCTCTCCATATCATACTGCCCTGGCTAGCTTTTGGGGATGGATCAGCAGATTTTACTGGACTGTTAGATGGTCCTCCTCATAGACACCCAAGCACCCATTTGATGTTTTATACATTACACAATATACTTACCAATGAATCTGAGTTTAGAGGAAATGTGACATATACAAGCACTCTAGTTCCCAGTTGTAAGACCTCTGTAAATTTTGACAAATGTAGGGATCAAAATTTAGAAACACTGTAGTCATACCCAAATGAGTGTAAGAAAGGAAGATACAAGTGGCTGATTAATAGACAATAAACTAGCAAATAGAATGCCAGTGGGAGAACTAGGAGGGCAAACAAGATGCAGGAACATTGGAACTGTTAGGGAGGGGTTAAACTAATCAGGCAGAGCTGTGGCAACTAGAGTGACAGGGCAGTTGGAATACAAGTAGATGTACTGAAACTATGAGGAAGGATAGGCAGTTGATTGGGCAAAATTGTAGTCAGGGCAATGGGCTGAATTACGCCTAAACTAAATAGTGGATCCAGCGGTTTGGAAAAGAGAGGATAAAATAAAAGAGAAGAATGTAGGAGAGGTTACGAAACACTTCAAAATAAATAAAAGGACAGTAAGTTTAGAGGGGGATAAGAATTAATTTCTGCGTTTTAATCAGGAGAATTTGGCCAAACCGAGACCGGTCATTATGTCCACGATAAGGAACGAGTTATTCGAGCTGCTCGGAAGAAAGGTATGATCGAATTTCGAGAATTCAAGTTCAGAATTATTTAAGACTAGAGCCAACACGTACTGAAAAAAAAACGGGTGGCTTTTAAACCACAGATGGCAGAACTGTTACTGTTTCCAGCCCGTCTGAGAGTGGTTATGCCGGACAACTCGCGTAGCCGCTTTAAGAATCCGATGGAAGCCCAAAGTTTTCTGGATGATCTGCCCCCCTCTGCGGAGGATTAATTAATGTATCGTTTTGTTTTCGCTCTCGTCTCTCATTTGTATAGTTCGAGGGGTTTTCTCCCTTGATCTTGTAGTGTAGGTTCGCTTTATATTGTTAAATGATATTATGCTTTTCTGTTAGTGATTTTGTATATCTTACTCTTAATACTTTTTGAAAGTTATTTAGTTACAATTTTAATGCTTGTTTTCTTTTTGAAATGTTACTGGAGTATTATATTTTAAAATGGTGGATTGTTTTCTTCTGCTCCCCAGAATCTGTCTCTAACGTCATTTCCGATCACTTGTATATGAAAAATTAATATAGTAATATGATCTAACGTTTGATGTTCCCCGAAATATGAGTACGAAGGAACTATTCGATGCTTATAATCGCTGTAAGATGTTTTCTACTGTTATAGCTAGTTTTTTTTTACTTTTTTTAACATGGGTGGTATCTTTTTTGATAAACATATTCTTTTGGGTCGCCTTCTGGAAAGATGGGGTTAGGATTAGCTTTAGATTTAGCATTGGCCACTGTCTGGCTTTTTTCTGGGTTTTTGTGGGAGGTGAGTGGCATTCTTGTTCTTATTTCTATTTCATTTTTGCTTTTTAAACGGGCTGACCTGAAACTACCAAAATGTCTGAAATGTCGTAACTTCCGGTTCCTCTTGACCTTTTTTCCTCTTACGGGGTCATGAGTCTGTACCCTGGTTAACCCTTTACATACCTTATATTCGAGCTCATTTCGATGGATAAGACTATCAATTTGGTTTCTTGGAATATAAATGGCTTAAACCACCCGATTAAACGGAAGAAAATTCTTAAAGTAAACCAGAGGATGAATGCTCATATTATTTTTGTACAAGAAACTCATGTCCGAAAAGAGGATAATCAGCTTTTTTTTTAGCTTCTGGAAGGGCTAACAGTACCGCTCGAATTCACAGACTAAAATGAAAGGCGTTTCTATTTTTACAGATCTGTCAATTTCATTTCTGCACTATGAGACGATTTCAGATTCTAATGCCAGATTTTTGTTGATTAGTGGCTTGCTTTTTAACAAAAAAGTTGCTATGCTCAATGTTTAGGTTCCAAATGTTGACTGTCCTGATTTTTTTAAGAATCTCTTCACTTCTTTCCCTAACTTAAATGACTATATGCTGATTATGGGTGGAAATTTCAATTGTTGTTTTAATCCTTTGATAGATAGATCCAAGTTTAATCAAGTACTTACGAACAAATCGGCTACCCTTATTAACTCTTTTAAAGCATATATTCGTGGACAAATTATTTCATATACTGCTGGACTAAAAGAGCGAACTAATAAGGAAATACTTAAACTGGTTGACAAGATTAAAGAAGTTGATAACAAATATTCTATAGCTCCTAATCAGGAACTTTATAAACAGAGAGTTGAACTTCAAATGGAACACAATCTCTTATTATCATCTTCGATTGAAAGTCAATTAATCAAAACTAAGAGTCAATTTTATATACATGGTGATAAAACTGGGAAACTTTTAGCTAATCAATTGAAATTGGCCTCGGTTAAACGACAGATTCTTAAAATTCGTAAACAAGATGGCACTTTGACAGTTGACCATGACGAGATTAATAAATCCTTTCAAGAATTTTATATCTCCTTATCAATCAGAATTTCCTGATGACTATTATAATGCATGAATTTTTTAAGAAATTGAATATTCCAAAATCATCTAATGAACATTCAAAACTAGATGTACCTATTACAGTAAAAGAAATAAAGAATGCTATTTTTTCAATGAACTCAGGTAAAGCACCTGGCCCAGATAGATTTACAGTAGAATTTTAAAATTTTTTCTCTACTACACTAACTCCTTGGCTATGCAGTGTTCTTAGGGATGCAGTATAGAAACATAGAAAATAGGTGCAGGAGTAGGCCATTCGGCCCTTCGAGCCTGCACTGCCATTTATTATGATCATGGCTGATCATCCAACTCAGAACCCAGCCTTCCCTCCATACCCCCTGACCCCTGTAGCCACAAGGGCCATATCTAACTTCCTTTTAAACATAGCTAATGAACTGGCCTCAACAGTTTGCTGTGGCAGAGAATTCCACAGATTCACCACTCTCTGTGTGAAGAAGTTTTTCCTAACCTCGGTCCTAAAAGGCTTCCCCTCTATCCTCAAACTGTGACCCCTCATTCTAGACCTCCCCAACATCGGGAACAATCTTCCCGCATCTAGCCTGTCCAATCCCTTTAGGATCTTATACGTTTCAATCAGATCCCCCCTCAATCTTCTAAATTCCAACGAGTACAAGCCCAGTTCATCCAGTCTTTCTTCATATGAAAGACCTGCCATCCCAGGAATCAATCTGGTGAACCTTCTTTGTACTCCCTCTATGGCAAAGATGTCTTTCCTCAGATTAGGGCACCAAAACTGCACACAATACTCCAGGTGTGGTCTCACCAAGGCCTTGTACAACTGCAGTAGTACCTCCCTGCTCCTGTACTCGAATCCTCTCGCTATAAATGCCAGCATACCGTTCGCCTTTTTCACCGCCTGCTGTACCTGCATGCCCACTTTCAATGACTGGTGTATAATGACACCCAGGTCTCGTTGCACCTCCCCTTTTCCTAATCGGCCACCATTCAGATAATAATCTGTTTTCCTATTTTTGCCACCAAAGTGGATAACTTCACATTTATCCACATTAAATTGCATCTGCCATGAGTTTGCCCACTCACCCAACCTATCCAAGTCACCCTGCATCCTCTTAGCATCCTCCTCACTGCTAACACTGCCACCCAGCTTCGTGTCATCCGCAAACTTGGAGATGCTGCATTTAATTCCCTCATCCAAGTCATTAATATATATTGTAAACAACTGGGGTCCCAGCACTGAACCTTGCGGTACCCCACTAGTCACCGCCTGCCATTCTGAAAAGGTCCCGTTTATTCCCACTCTTTGCTTCCTGTCTGCTAACCAATTCTCCACCCACACCAATACCTTACCCCCAATACCGTGTGCTTTAAGTTTGCACACTAATCTCCTGTGTGGGACCTTGTCAAAAGCCTTTTGAAAATCCAAATATACCACATCCACTGGTTCTCCCCTATCCACTCTACTAGTTACATCCTCAAAAAATTCTATGAGATTCGTCAGACATGATTTTCCTTTCACAAATCCATGCTGACTTTGTCCGATCATTTCACCGCTTTCCAAATGTGCTGTTATCACATCCTTGATAACTGACTCCAGCAGTTTCCCCACCACCGACGTTAGGCTAACCGGCCTATAATTCCCCGGTTTCTCTCTCCCTCCTTTTTTAAAAAGTGGGGTTACATTAGCCACCCTCCAATCCTCAGGAACTAGTCCAGAATCTAACGAGTTTTGAAAAATTATCACTAATGCATCCACTATTTCTTGGGCCACTTCCTTAAGCACTCTGGGATGCAGACCATCTGGCCCTGGGGATTTATCTGCCTTCAATCCCTTCAATTTACCTAACACCACTTCCCTACTAACATGTATTTCGCTCAGTTCCTCCATCTCACTGGACCCTCTGTCCCTTACTATTTCTGGAAGATTATTTATGTCCTCCTTAGTGAAGACAGAACCAAAGTAATTATTCAATTGGTCTGCCATGTCCTTGCTCCCCATAATCAATTCACCTGTTTCTGTTTGCAGGGGACCTACATTTGTCTTTATCAGTCTTTTCCTTTTTACATATCTATAAAAGCTTTTACAGTCCGTTTTTATGTTCTCTGCCAGTTTTCTCTCATAATCTTTTTTCCCCTTCCTAATTAAGCCCTTTGTCCTCCTCTGCTGAACTCTGAATTTCTCCCAGTCCTCAGGTGAGCCACTTTCTCTGGCTAATTTGTATGCTACTTCTTTGGAATTGATACTATCCCTAATTTCTCTTGTCAGCCACGGGTGCACTACCTTCCTTGATTTATTCTTTTGCCAAACTGGGATGAACAATTGTTGTAGTTCATCCATGCAACCTTTAAATGCCTGCCATTGCATATCCACCGTCAATCCTTGAAGTGTCATTTGCCAGTCTATCTTAGCTAATTCACGTCTCATACCTTCAAAGTTACCCCTCCTTAAGTATCTATAGTATCTGGCAGTATCTATAGGTAAATTACCACAATCTTTTTATCGAGCTTCTATTTCCCTAATTCTTAAAAAAGATAAGTATCCTACTGAATGTGCATCTTATAGGCCTATATCTTTGCTGAATGTGGATTCTAAGATTTTTTTCTAAAATATTGGCAATGAGATTGGAGAATGTATTACCTCAAATTATTTCTGCTGATCAGACTGGATTTCTTAAACATCGTTACTCTTTTTTTAATATTAGGAGACTAATGAATATTGTTTATACACCTTCACCCAAAATTCCAGAATGTGTTATTTCATTGGATGCTGAGAAAGCTTTTGACAGAGTCGAATGGACGTATTTATTTAACACCCTTGAGAAGTTTAATTTTAGTTCGATATTTATATCTTGGATTAAACTGATATATCTTACATTTACTAACAACCAAAGATCCCCTCTTTTTCATTTATTCTGTGGTACTAGGCAGGGTTGCCCTCTTAGTCCACTACTATTTGATATTGCTTTGGAACCGCTAGCTATTGCCATTCGTAACTCCCCTAATATATTTGGTGTTACCAGCGGAAATGAGACTCATAAATTATCACTATATGCAGATGATCTACTATTATATATTTCTAACCCAGCAAAATCTATTCTGGCAGTATTAACTTTGCTTGCTCAGTTTAGTAGTTTTTCTGGTTATAAATTGAACCTAGGTAAGAGTGAACTCTTTCCATTAAATATGCAGGTTCCCACTTATAGAAATTCTCTATTTAGAGTGACTACTGACTATTTTAGTTATTTAGGAGTTAAATTTACTAAGAGACGTAAGGATCTATTCAATTTTAACTTTTTACCATTAATTAATCAGGTTAAACAACTGATTACTAAGTGGTCCCCATTGTCTCTATCATTGATTGGCCGAATCAATGCTATTAAAATGATTATTTTACCTAAATTTTTATATTTATTTCAAATGATACCAATTTTTATTCCTAAGTCTTTTTTTGATACTATTGATTCTAAAATTTCCTCTTATATATGGCAAAATAAAAATTCCAGATTAAGTAAAAAATACTTACAGAAATCTAAGAAAGAGGGTGGTTTGGCATTGCCTAACCTAAGATTTTATTATTGGACAATTAATATTCGATATTTAATGTTTAGGATGCAAGACTGGAATATAACTCCAAGCCCACATTGGGTAAACCTTGAAGGCCATTCTGTACAAGGGTTTTCTTTAGCCTCCATTTTAGGAACTTCACTGCCTTTTGTACTATCTAAATTGAATAAACAAATTTTCAACCCTATAGTTAAACATACATTGCGAATATGGTTTCAACTTCGTAAATTTTTTAGCCTGAATGAATTTATGTTATCAAGTCCTATTATATCTAATTTCTTTTTTCAACCCTCGGTAATGGACCAAGCCTTTTTGATATGGAAAATGAAAGGTATAATATGTTTTCGTGATTTTTTTTTGGATAACTGTTTTATATCTTTTGAGCAGTTATCTGAGAAATTTGATTTGCCTAGATCCCATTTTTTTAGATATTTACAAATAAATTTTTTAAATACTACGTTGCCTACCTTTGCGATTTCAAATCCTACTGGCATTATTGATAAAATTTTAGGTTTAAATCCTTTGCAGAAGGGATTAATAGCAATTATTTATGATATAATTATGAAATTACAGCCAGGTATATCTGATAAAATTAAAAATGAATGGGAAAGGGAACTTCAACTTTGTTTGCCTATAGAGAAATGGGGAAAAAATTTTCAATTAGTTAGTACTTCTTCTATATGTGCTAAACATACTTAAATACAATTTAAAGTAGTACACAGAGCCCATATGTCCAAAGATAAACTAGCTCATTTTTATTCCCATATAAACCCTACCTGTGACAGATGTCACTCTGAAGTGGCTTCTTTAACTCATATGTTTTGGTCTTGTCCTCTTTTGGAAAAATATTGGAAAGAAATTTTTGATACTATTTCAACAGTTCGATGCTTCGATTTAAAACCCCATCGTATTACGGCAATTTTTGGATTGCCAATGGTAAAACATAGATCTTTGTCTTCTTCAGCCTGTCAGATGATAGCATTTGTTACTTTAATGGTGAGAAGATCTATTTTGTTGAACTGGAAGGAAATCAATCCTCCAACTACATTCCAATGGTTTTCTCAAACCATATTAAGTTTAAATTTAGAAAAAATTAGAAGTGATATTTTTGACCCTTCGGTTAAATTTGAAGAAACTTGGAAACCTTTTATGCAATATTTTCATATGATATAATCTGACCTTCCTGAATTTTTTTTAACTCAAATTATATTGTGACGACAAACCAAGTTATCAGACGATTGATGCTAATGAGAGAGATAAGGGAGACAATGGAGAAACGTTCAAAATGTTAATGAGATGAGAGAGAGATAACGGAAAAGAAACACAATTCAGAATATTGACAGACCGGTTGCTTTGAACCTGAACTGTTTGAAGTTTGATGGACAGGCGATACCCCAGCAGGGGGATAAAAAGAACAGGTTTGCTAAGGCACGGGACACACCACGCGATAACGAGACCCTGGAAGAGCGGTGTGCCCCACAAGTTGGTGGGAGTTAGGAGGTCCAGTTCGCGGGAACCGACCATAGACTCACAGGGAACCTGGTGCGTGTGTCTGCCCTTGCCTGGGTGCCGGGTTCACCGCGAAAGAACGGTCGTATCCGGAACGGAGGGATCACAGTCGGTGACCACAGCAGGATAGAAGACATAAAAGGGTCCGCCCGAAAGCCAACTGCGAAGAACATCAAAGGTCTGCTTGAATCAAATTTGCATTCCCCCATTCTCTCTCACTCCCCAATGGCACAACAGCGATTACTGCGAACTGCACTAAACTGAACTGAACTCTGCTTCACTTAAGACTGATCATTTTACCCCTAGACGGCGATAGAGCTTGGTTGATTCCTATTACCCTAGTTCTGTGTACATGTGTGTTTTATCATTGCTAACCTGTTGCATTTATATCCTTACGATTAGAGTATTCTGTTACTTATTTCTTTAATAAATCTTTTATTAGTTTCTAGTAATCCAGACTCCAACTAGTGGTCCATTTCTGCTGGTTTGGCAGCCCAGTTACGGGGTACGTAATAATATGAATAGAAGAGTGGAGCTGACGACATTACTGAACGTGTCTGATTCAAGATATTGGTCTGGCCCTGTTTTGTTCTTTTTTGGGGGGGATTTTTTTTTGTTTATATATATTTTTTCTTTTTTTTAATGACTAATTTCATTATGACTTTGGAAGTCTTTTATATCTGTTACTTAAAATCTGTTTTGTTTATGCTGATTAAGATTATTCCAAACTCTTTGTATCAACTTTGTTATTGAATTTATAATGTTGAAAATTAATAAAAAGACTTTAAAAAGGAATTAATTCTGGTACTGTGGGGGGGGGGTGGACAAAATTGAAAAGGGTGGATAGAGAACTGAAAGTGTTATATTTGAATGCACTCAGTATACGGAATAATGTAGATGACCTTGCAGCACAGTTAGAAATTGCTGAGACAATGGGTCTACCTGGACAGGCAGGTTTGTGGATCTTGGGTAGGGGGTAGAAACGGGAAGTGCGGGGTGTGGGAACTATAAGGTTGGTAGCAGTGGATGGGAGATCCCCTTATGTTCCGTCTGCGTAGCCTCCAACCTGATGGCATGAACATTGACTTCTCAAACTTCCACTAGTGCCCCACCTCCCCCTCGTACCCCATCTGTTATTTATTTATATACACACATTCTTTTTCTCTCTCTGTCCCTCTGACTATACCCCTTGCCTATGCTCTGGGTTCCCCCCCCCGCCTTTTCTTTCTCCCTAGGCCTCCTGTCCCATGATCCTCTCATATCCCTTTTGCCAATCACCTGTTCAGCTCTTGGCTCCATCCCTCCCCCTCCTGTCTTCTCCTATCATTTCGGATCTCCCCCTCCCCCTCCCACTTTCATATCTCTTACTAGCTCTTTCTTCAGTTAGTCCTGACGAAGGGTCTTGGCTCAAACGTCAACTGCACCTTTTCCAACAGATGCTGCCTGGCCTGCTGCGTTCACCAGCAACTTTGATGTGTGTTGCTTAGAATGGAAGGATGTCTCTTTAGAACAGAGATGAAGAGCAATTTCTTCAGCCAGAGGGTGGTGAATCTATGCAATTCATTGTCACAGACGGTTGTGGAGGCCAAGTCACTGGGTATATTTGAAGTAGAGACTGATAATTAAATGGGGATTAGTGAAGGTGTCAAAGGTTACGGGCAGAAGGCAGGAGATTGAGGTTGAGAGGGATAATAAATCAGCCATGATTTAATAACTCAATGGGCCCAATGGCCTAATTCTGCTCCAGTAGCCATTACCAGCACAAAATTGGTAGGAAGGACGGGAATACAGGAAACTTCAATTGAACAGTTACTGTGAGAGGGCATGGAGTTTACCGAGATACAGGGAACCAGAGCATTCTGTCTGCTGTCAGTGAGATGTCATGAGCCAATCAGGGACAAAGATAGCAGTTACCTGGACAGGAGTGAATTTGTACAAGGCAAAATTAATGATCATATTTTTGATGTAGTACCAGAGGGTTGATAAGGTTAATGTGATTTGTTATACAAATTTCATAAAAGTGTTTGATAAACTGACATATAACAGGCTTGTCATTGAAACTGAAAGGGGATACAGACCCAAGAACAGAGCCATGGCTGAGTGGCAGAAAGGAGGGAGTTCAGTGCTTGTGACATGAAGACCTACACCCAATGGCCACACCTTGTTAATGCAAATATCTAATTAGCCAATCACATGGGAGAAACTCAGTGCATGAAAGCATGCAGGCATGGCCAAGAAGTTCAGCTGTTCAGACCAAACATCGGAATGGGTAAGAAATGTGATCCAAGTGACTTTGACCATGTTGGTTTGAGTACCTCAGAAACTACTGATCTCCTGGGATTTTCACACAAAACAGTCTCTAGAGCAGAGGTTCCCAATCTTTTTTATGTCACGGATGCCTACTACTAACCAAGGGGTGTGTGGAGCCCAGGTTGGAGACATCTGCTCTGGAATTTACAGTGACTGCCAGTTCTGTGGGTGGATGAGAGCGGTCAGAGGAGAATGGTCAGATTGGTTCAAGCTGACTGGAAGCCGACAGTAACTTAGATTACACTGCATCAGTGGTGTGCAGAAGAATATCTCTGCGTGCATAACACATGAAACCTTGCAGTGGATGGGCTACTGCAGGAGAAGACCACTAACATGAGGGGTGATTGATAAGTTTGTGGCCTAAGGTAGAAGAAGATGAGTTATTAACTTCAAACTTTATGCATTTTCACTCAGAGTTGAACTGCACGTGCATGTAATGAGAGCTGTATAACTCATCTCATTCTACCTTAGGCCATGAACTTATCAATCACCCCTGCTGTGGACCACTTCGACAAAGAAGGGATCAGTATGCTCCACGACCGCTGGACTAAGTCTGTACATGTAGGAGGGGGACTATATTGAAAAAGAAATGTGCTCGGCTTTCTAAAATTGACTGCTACCTTAGCCCACGAACTTGTCAATCACCCCTCGTACAAAATACACTCAGGTACTTTCTGCACCTAATAAAGTGACCACTGAGTATGTGTCAACACACCAAAGTGTGTTTGTTTAGTTTCTGATGACACAAGGACAGCAGAAATGTAAGATGTGACGTGGGCATTGCGACCTCATAATGATCTGGACAGGCAAGTGTGGAGGCAGGACTTTTTTTAAGTAGTTCAATGCTGAGGGAGATCTTAGGGACTGGGATGTCCTGTATGCGATTCACAAAAGACTGGTGTGCGGGTAAGTGAGTAACCTGGGAAGCTTGGAGACCATCATCGACACTACAGTGGGTGAATCTCGGATATGCAGGAAATCATAGGAACTGTGACTGGAAATGGTCAGCCATGACCTTATTGAACAGACTTAGGGGACCAATGGCCAACTCCTGCTCTGACTTCTCAGCTCACTCCAAAGGCTGGAGTGAAGTCTGATTAAGCAGATATATTGATGAAAAAGGAATTATGCTTCCATCAATGCCATTGGATCAGAATCCATACTGTCCACAATTACACACAACATTGTCACCAAAAAGGCTGCAGTGAGCTGTGGTTTTCGAAGAGTGTCTCTCTCACTTCAGGAGACTATATGTATTGGTCATGCCAGCAACATCTGCATCCCTGAAGTACTGCAAACCACATCGTGGGGAACAATTTTAGCCTGGCTCCAATCGATCAGGCTTGTAGTCACATTAGCCAACACAACTACATTACAAACTATACTGGATCGCTTATCCAAGAGAATAGCTAGCAGTTCAGGATGAGGTGCAAAGCGGAGACAGGGTGAGCTTACAGCACGAAACAGACCAGATATCCCAAGCAAATGTGTGCAAAGCTGTACAATGTTAGAATATGACAGAAGAAATAGGATGTTTCCAGGCAATATTCTACAATGGGATGCCATTAAACTACGGTTTTGAAGGAATGCAAATATGCCCAGAAGTAAAAGCTGGATGTTGGGATTGTATCACTGGAGAAAGTATAACATCTCCCCCAAAACATCATTTTGTGAGCTCAGAGAACACTTCACTGGCACTTGATCTTTTGGTTAGGAAGCACAGGAAACAGGGAGGAACTGCTAGCTCTTTGGGAGTCAGCATGTCCTCACACTAAATATATCCATTTGACAGCATGGGGCTGTTGAGACGCTCATGAACTTCGGGTTAAGTCCAGCAGCCATTCAAATGAGGAAAAGCAGCAGAGTCTCTTGCTGAATCTTATTTTACATCCACAAGGAAAAAGTGCAGTGACTTGAGCACTCTGCATAACTTCCAAGTGAGGATGAACTTCAGATCTTGAGATCTTGGATCATGAAGTCATACAACATGGAGCTCGTCTATACTGATCAAGATTCCCATTTCAGCCTGTGTTTGGCCCATATCCATCTAAACTTTTCCTATCCATGTATCTGTCCACATTCAAACTGTATCCAACTCCGGCAGCTCATACCACCTATGTGGGGAAGTTACCCCTCAAGTCCCCCGACCCGTGTGGGGAAGTTACCCCTCAAGTCCCCCTGACCCATGTGGGGAAGTTTCCCCTCAAGTCCCCCGACCCGTGTGGGGAAGTTACCCCTCAAGTCCCCCTGACCCCTGTGGGGAAGTTTCCCCTCAAGTCCCCCGACCCGTGTGGGGAAGTTACCCCTCAAGTCCCCCTGACCCGTGTGGGGAAGTTTCCCCTCAAGTCCCCCTGACCCGTGTGGGGAAGTTGCCCCTCAAGTCCTCCCTGATTCTTTCCCCCACCACGTTAAATCTATGCTGATTAATTTTGGATCCCCCTACCTTATGGAAAAGATTTCCACCTTTCATTGAGTTTATAAACCTGAGCAAGGTTAACCTCAGCCTCCCTTCCTCCAGGGAAAACTGTCCCAGCCCTTTCCAGCCTCTCCTTAAAACTCAAGATCCAATCCAAGCAACATCTTTTCTACTCCATTTCCAGCTTATTATTTACCTCTGTCACTTCCTTTCTGCTGCCTCTCGCCCACGACTTAGAGCCAGTACACAGGCAAATGATCTTTTTCCCTCCTTTACTCTATATGGACTCGGTGTTAAGGAAACCCTTTGATTTGCTTCACTTTGGGCTGGTTATTATGTTTTCCCATCGTATTAATGCCTGAGAACATACATCAGTCACTGCACCAAGAAAGAGGTTTCACCCGTCACCTGCGAGCCACCGCTCCCCGTGCATGGCCCCGTTATCCCTGCTGCAGCAGCCGGTTGTGAGTCTGATGTTTGGAACAAGTTGAACAGCAAAAACTGGCGTGGTACTGGTTGGAGCACAGGTTGGCCTGCATTATCAGATCACAGTTTGCCAGCTCTGGGAGGTCCACACACAGCGAATCAAGGGCTGTAGGAGACATCGTTGTTTCTGCAGCTGAAAAATATCACATGAAAAGTATTTGGAATGCAATAGGTACGAGTGCAGGGAAGCAGATTCTCACTGACAGACGCAGAAATGCGGGCCAGCAGTGTTGGGTGGGATGTGACATGGGGCACCACTGAAACGTTGCCAGCTCCAGTGACTGCACCCGAATATATTTCAGGGTGTCACAGAGTCATACAGCATGGGGACAGGCCCACCAGCCCAGCGTACTGACCCACCACCAATTTCATTCTCCCTATACTCCACCTGGACTCTCCCCTTCACAAGAGGCACCATTTAACAGCCAGTTAACCTATCAACCCACACATCTATGCCTAGAGCTCACGGTTACCAACTTCACCCAGACAGCAGCAGAGGTCAGCACTGAATTCTTCAAATTCTGCAATGTAGCATCTGGAAATGACAGTCCTGCAGTAAAATACCAGCAATAAATGAGAGAATGACCAGGGAAAGTGAGGGGTGCATTTTCCTTGAACAGCTCCATTTGTGTTTGGATCTTTGGTGATTCGTTGCTTCAGGAGGAATAGAATGAGCTCACTGACAGTGTGGCCTTTGCCAGAAAATGAGGCCAGGTGTCGGATGGAAGTGCTACCAAGAATCCAGAGCTGATCAGTCAGCGGCTTCAGCCTCCTCCCTTAACCGGCTACTCCACATTGCAGCCCTGCCGGTGGAAGGCGGAGAGAGACAGCACATTCACTGTACAAGGGCACTATGACAACTACCAGAGACTGTCAGACTCTCATCTTACTCACATGTGACTGTCAGCTCTGCACTGGCGCTGACCGAGCGAGATCCGCTGTAGGCGTTGCAGGTGTAGGTCCCAGCGTCTCTCAGCTGAGCGTTGTGTAAGGTCAAGGTGCCACCCGGTGAAATGGAGATGTGATCAGTGTCCACTCTCACAGGGATCCCATTCCTGCATTAAAAACAAATCTACTTATCATAGTTTGGCTGCACCATTTCTTCATTGAGGAAGATGCCAGCAAATTGTTCTCACATCAGTTCAGCTTTCAGATATTACTCAGGTAGACTTTCTAGAGCCTGGGCATCTGATGAGACCTGGTGTGGGACAGTGGATGAATGTCTGACCTGACCCAAACTACCCTTGAGGAGGGTGTGAGCCATCTCCTCGAACCACTGCAGGACTGCGGGGGGTGGGGGGGAGTTATAGAGGCAATACAGAGCAGGTAATATCATTGTAATATCGCATTGTGCATGGCTTAGATGGAACGTGCAGGAGGCATTCACCTGCACCTGCTGTTCCTGCCCTTCTTGGTGGTAGAGGTGGTGTCAGGGTAACCTGGGAGAGTAAATGGATTGCATTATTAGCCAATGCACACTATGGTGTGCAGGAAATGGATGTAATGGATGGGGAAGGGGTGCTAATTGAGTTGCTATTTTGTCTTGGATGGTATTGGGTTCTTGAGTATTCTACTGACCAGATCAGTGGAGAGGGTCCCATCACACTCCTGATTTGTGCCTTGCAGAGAGTGGAGAGGCAGGAGGCGACTTTGTTACCCTTAGTTTTGGGATTGGATGTCAGTGTTGTGGCCATGGAATGGAGGCACAGTACTGACTGATCCTGGCGCCACTGTGCTCACTCGAATGGCTGAAAATACAGATGGGTCCCACACTCACCTTGCCTGGAGCTATGCACCCCCATTTTAGGTGTGTTGGTGTTGGCTGCTGACGTTAATGAGCAGCGCCCTGTATGAGTGCAAACCTCCTTGAAGGCGAGGTGGAAGAAATGTGGGTCCACAGCCCATCACACACTAAAGAGAAAACAGAATCTACTTCTTCCTGTGGGGGTCCTCAGAGTCAGAGTAATTGTGACTGACAGAAAGCATGAAGCTGGTTGTGTAGTGGCAGCAGCACAGGCTGGCTGAGTGAGTGGGTAGGTAGGGAGGGAGGGCAAGAGGAAATACCGAGGCAGTGCTCGTGGGTTCATGGACCATTCCGAAACCTGACGACAGAGGGGAAAAGCCCTTCCTGATACGACCAGTGTGCATTTTCCTGCTCCTGTGCCTCTTCCCTGATAGTACTAATGCCCCAGACAGTGAGGGTCCTTACTGACAGACACTGCTTTTGAAAATGTCGTCGATGGTGGGGAGAGTTGTGCTCATCATGGAGCTGGCTGAATCTACAACTCTGCACAGCCCATACCAGATGGAGATGCAACCAGTCAGAATGCTCTCTGAACTACAGCTTCAGAAATTTACTCCAGTCTTCGGTGACGTACCAGATCTGCTCAAACTCCTGGTCTGCTCAAACTTCCTTGTAATTGCATCAGTATGGTGGGCCAGGATAGAACCACTGAGATGTTGATGCCCAGGAACTTGAAGCTGCTCATCCCTCAATGACATCTGGTGTACATTCTCACAAGGCCTTGGTGAGACCACACCTGGAGTATTGTGTGCAGTTTTGGTCCCCTAATCTGAGGAAAGACATTTTTGCCATAGAGGGAGTACAAAGAAGGTTCACCAGATTGATTCCTGGGATGGCAGGACTTTCATATGATGAAAGACTGGATTGACTAGGTTTATACTCTCTGGAATTTAGAAGATTGAGGGGGGATCTTATTGAAACGTATAAAATCCTAAAGGGTTTGGACAGGCTGGATGCAGGAAGATTGTTCCTGATGTTGGGGAACATAGAACATAGAATAGTACAGCACAGTACAGGTCATTCGGGCCACAATGTTGTGCCGACTCTCAAACCTTGCCTCCCATATAAGCCCCCACCTTAAATTCCTCCATATACCTGTCTAGTAGTCTCTTAAACTTCACTAGTGTATCTGCCTCCACCACTGACTCAGGCAGTGCACTCCACGCACCAACCACTCTCTGAGTAAAAAACCTTCCTCTAATATCCCCCTTGAACTTCCCACCCCTTACCTTAAAGCCATGTCCTTTTGTATTGAGCAGTGGTGCCCTGGGGAAGAGGCGCTGGCTATCCACTCTATCTATTCCTCTTATTATCTTGTACACCTCTATCATGTCTCCTCTCATCCTCCTTCTCTCCAAAGAGTTCTAGCTCCCTTAATCTCTGATCATAATGCATACTTTCTAAACCAGGCAGCATCCTGGTAAATCTCCTCTGTACCCTTTTCAGTGCTTCCACATCCTTCCTATAGTGAGGTGACCAGAATTGGACACAGTACTCCAAGTGTGGCCTAACCAGAGTTTTATAGAGCTACATCATTACATCGCGACTCTTAAACTCTATCCCTCGACTTATGAAAGCTAACACCCCATAAGCTTTCTTAACTACCCTATCCACCTGTGAGGCAACTTTCAGGGATCTGTGGACATGTACCCCGAGATCCCGCTGCTCCTCCACACTACCAAGTATCCTGCCATTTACTTTGTACTCTGCCTTGGAGTTTGTCCTCACAAAGTGTACCACCTCACACTTCTCCGGGTTGAACTCCATCTGCCACTTCTCAGTCCACTCCTGCATCCTATCAATGTCTCTCTGCAATCTTTGACAATCCTCTGCACTACCTACAACACCACCAACCTTTGTGTCATCTGCAAAATTGCCAACCCACCCTTCTACCCCAACATCCAGGTCGTTAATAAAAATCACGAAAAGTAGAGGTCCCAGAACAGATCCTTGTGGGACACCACTAGTCACAATCCTCCAATCTGAATGTACTCCCTCCACCACCACCCTCTGCCTTCTGCAGGCAAGCCAATTCTGAATCCACCTGGCCAAACTTCCCTGGATCCCATGCCTTCTAACTTTCTGAATAAGCCTACCGTGTGGAACCTTGTCAAATGCCTTACTGAAATCCATACAGATCACATCCACTGCACTACCCTCATCGATATGCCTGGTCACCTCCTCAAAGAACTCTATCAGGCTTGTTAGATACAATCTGCCCTTCACAAAGTCATGCTGACTGTCCCTGATCAGACCATGATTCTCTAAATGCCTATAGATCCTATCTCTAAGAATCTTTTCCAACAGCTTTCCCACCACAGACGTAAGGCTCACTGGTCTATAATTACCCGGACTATCCCTACTACCTTTTTTGAACAAGGGGACAACATTCGCCTCCCTCCAATCCTCCAGTACCATTCCCGTGGACAACAAGGACATAAAGATCCTAGCCAGAGGCTCAGCAATCTCTTCTCTCGCCTCGTGGAGCAGCCTGGGGAATATCCCATCAGGCCCCGGGGACTCATCTGTCCTAATGTATTTTAACAACTCCAACACCTCCTCTCCCTTAATATCAACATGCTCCAGAACATCAACCTTACTCATATTGTCCTCACCATCATCAAGTTCCCTCTCATTGGTGAATACCGAAGAGAAGTGTTCATTGAGGACCTCGCTCACTTCCACAGCCTCCAGGCACATGTTCCCACCTTTATCTCTAATCGGTCCAACCTTCATTCCTGTCATCCTTTTTTTCTTCACATAATTGAAGAATGCCTTGGGGTTTTCCTTTACCCTACTCGCCAAGGACTTCTCATGCCCCCTTCTTGCTGTTCTCAGCCCCTTCTTAAGCTCCTCTCTTGCTTCCCTATATTCCTCAATAGACCCATCTGATCCTTGCTTCCTAAACCTCATGTATGCTGCCTTCTTCCACCTGACTAGATTTTCCACCTCACTTGTCATCCATGGTTTCTTCACCCTACCATTTTTATCTTCCTCACCGGGACAAATTTATCCCTATCATCCCGTAAGAGATCTCTAAACATCGACCACATGTCCGTAGTACATTTCCCTGTAAAAACATCATCCCAATTCACACCCGCAAGTTCTAGCCTTATAGCCTCATAATTTGCCCTTCCCCAATTAAAAATTTTCCTGTCCTCTCTGATTCTATCCTTTTCCATGATAATGCTAAATGCCAGGGAGTGGTGGTCACTGTCCCCCAGATGTTCACCCACTGAGAGATCTGTGACCTGACCCGGTTCATTATCTAGTACTAGATCTAGTATGGCATTCCCCCAGGTTGGCCTGTCCACATACTGTGACAGGAATCCGTCCTGGACACACTTAACAAACTCTGCCCCATCTAAACCCTTGGAACTAATCAGGTGCCAATCAATATTAAGGAAGTTAAAGTCACCCATGATAACAACCCTGTTATTTTTGCACCTTTCCAAAATCTGTCTCCCAATCTGCTCCTCTGTATCTCTGCTGCTACCAGGGGTCCTATAGAATACCCTAATAGAGTAACTGCTCCCTTCCTGTTCCTGACTTCCACCCATACTGACTTAAAAGAGGATCCTGCTACATTACCCACCCTTTCTGTAGCTGTAATAGTATCCCTGACCAGTAATGAAACCCCTCCTCCCCTTTTTCCGCCCTCTCTATCCCTTTTAAAGCACTGAAATCTGGGAACATTGAGAATCCATTCCTGCCCTGGTGCCAGCCAAGTCTCTGTAATGGCCACTACATCATAATTCCATGTATGTATCCAAGCTCTCAGTTCATCACCTTTGTTCCTGATGCTTCTTGCATTGAGGTACACACATTTCAGCCCTTCTACCTTACTGTCCAAAATGAGGGGTCACAGTTTGAGGATAGAGGGGAAGCCTTTTAGGACCGAGATGAGGAAAAACTTCTTCACACAGAGAGTGGTGAATCTGTGGAATTCTCTGCCACAGGAAACAGTGGAGGCCAGTTCATCGGCTATATTTAAGAGGGAGTTAGGTATGGCCCTTGTGGCTAAAGGGATCAGGGGTATGGAGGGAAGGCAGGTACAGGGTTCTGAGTTGGATGATCAGCCATGATCGTACTGAATGGCGGTGCAGGCGGGAAGGGCCGAATAGCCTACTCCTGCACCTATTTTCTATGTTTCTACAACTTCTCCTTCCTGAAGTCCACACTCAGTTCCTGGGTCTTGCTGACAGTGAATGTTGCGACACGGCTAGACCAGCCGACATGGCTACTGCTGTTGTCCAGGTGATCCATGACCGAGTGGACAGCCACTGAGATTGTGTCGGCGGTGGGCATATTGTAACGATGGGTGAATGGCAGTAGGTCCGAGTCCTCGCTCAGGCATGAGGTAACTGACCAGCCTCCCAATGCTCTCATCACAGTAATGTGCCACCGACAGGCCAGCCTGCTCTGCCTTACTTGACATCCTTTTAAAGCAGGTGGAAACCTCCAGCTGTAGCAGTACGAGGTTGATAGTGTCCTTGAACACTCCAACGAGTTGGTTGGCACAGCTTTTCAGTGCCCTGCCTGCTACACTATCAGGGCCTGATCCTTTGTGAGGTGGAGCAGGAGGGGACTGAGGGGGTGAGTTAGGGTGGTTGTCCAGTCCTTCCACTGTTTGCACGGAGCTCCGCCTGATCCTGAGGTATGAATCCCTCACCATCCCAACCCCTCTTCGAAAACCACCATCGGTCACCGGCCAGAGGATCCCAGGAGCCAGTTGGGAACGGCTTCTGTTTTTTTCCCACAAGGAGACTCTGCGGAAAAATATTCCCTTTTTCTTCCTGAAATCTCTGCCCATTGGGAGCTCTGATGGCTTGGTCAGGGAACCTGGCATCAAGCCTGTGGACAGTCTGGACCCTTTCCCCCACAAATGAGTCAGGAGTAGGAGCAGGCAGTGAGGTGGACTACCCTAGCCTGTGTCCATCACCATGAGAGGTCAAGGAATGAGAATTCCCAGGATCCAGTGCAATGTTGTAGGTCTTCACGGGGTCTCTGCACATTCTTGTCTCCTTTCCGTGATCTCCTACCCTTACGGAGGCTAATGAGAATGAGGAGGCACTTGGGCTGGGGTATCCATGCTTGTTCACATCCTGCCAGGGAACCTAGCCTGGGGCACAGAAAGCTGCCCTACCAAACATGGCAGAGCCTCTGCATGGGTTACGTTGGCTGGGGAGAGTCAGACCACTTGGTGAATTCTACCTGAAGGAGTGATGGGACTAGAGTGTAGATTAATAATCAGCAATATTTACAGCATGTAACTATTAGTAATTACACTATCTAAGACAGCACCCCAATATCTTAGCCCCGTCCCTCCCTCTTCCCCATACATCACTCAGTACCTCCAGATACCCTTACTAAGCTCCATACATCAACCCCACATTTCCCTCCCGTTGTGTCATGGTGCTCAGTGAGAGCTGATTGGATCACTGTTCAGGAACAATTCCCCAGGGTGTGGGCCACCAGGACAGGACAATCTTCCCCAGTGTGGGGTTCAGTGTGCTTGCCCTAGACCGCCTGTCCCAGTTTACCTGGTCCATCGCACGTGCGCTCGGTTGTCAGACACCACACAGGAAAGCTCGGCGCGTCCTCCCAAGGTCACATCCAAATTCCGTGGAGGCTCAGTAATCTCCAGTTCACCTGACCAAGACAGAGGTTGTGTTAGTACCTCTGGAACCGCAGTTCAGAACCCCAACCACCCCTGCTCATCCACAGGAAAGAATACACGCTGGTGTGCCCAGCAGCTTAAAGGCTGGTGGCAGATGGAACAGGAACACCGGCAGCAGCAGGAATGGGAACGGCAGAGCGATGAATTCCATCGCCGGAACAGCGACAGCAATGGGAACGGCAGTGCGATGAGTTCCATCGCCGGAACAGCGACAGGAATGGGAACGGCAGTGCGATTAGCTCCATCACTGGAACAACGAGAGGGAGGAATGGGAACGGCAGTGCGATGAGTTCCATCGCCGGAACAGCGACAGGAATGGGAATGGCAGTGTGATGAGCTCCATCGCTGGAACAGCGAGAGGGGGGAATCGGAACGGTAGTGCGACGAGATCCATCGCCAGAACAGCGACAGGAATGGGAACGTCAGTGCGATGAGCTCCATCGCCGGAACAGCGACAGGAATGGGAACAGCAGTGCGATTAGCTCCATCACTGGAACAGCGACAGGAATGGGAACGGCAGTGCGATGAGTTCCATCGCCAGAACAGCGACAGGAATGGGAACGGCAGTGCGATGAATTCCATCGCCGGAACAGCAACAGGAATGGGAACAGCAGTGCGATGTGCTCCATCGCCGGAACAACGACAGGAATGGGAACGGCAGTGCAATCAGCTCCATCGCCGGAACAGTGACAGCGGGGAATGGGAACGGCAGTGCGACGAGTTCCATCGCTGGAACAGCGACAGGGGTAATGGGAACGGGAGTGCGATGTGTTCCATCGCCGGAACAGAGATAAGAAGGAATGGAAACGGCAGTGCGACGAATTCCATCGCCGGAACAGCGATAGGAGGGAATGGGATCGGCAGTGCGATGAGTTCCATCGCCGGAACAGCAACAGGAATGGGAACGGCAGTGCGATGAGCTCCATCGCCGGAACAGCAACAGGAATGGGAACAGCAGTGCGATGTGCTCCATCGCCGGAACGACGACAGGAATGGGAACGGCAGTGCAATCAGCTCCATCGCCGGAACAGTGACAGCGGGGAATGGGAACGGCAGTGCGACGAGTTCCATCGCTGGAACAGCGACAGGGGTAATGGGAACGGGAGTGCGATGTGTTCCATCGCCGGAACAGAGATAAGAAGGAATGGAAACGGCAGTGCGACGAATTCCATCGCCGGAACAGCGATAGGAGGGAATGGGATCGGCAGTGCGATGAGTTCCATCGCCGGAACAGCGACAGGAATGTGAATGGCAGTGCGATGAGTTCCATCGCCGGAACAGCGACAGGAATGGGAACGGCAGTGCGATGAGTTCCATCGCCGGAACAGCGACAGGAATGGGAACGGCAGCGCGACGAGTTCCATCGCCGGAACAGCGATAGGAGGGAATGGGATCGGCACTGCGATGAGTTCCATCGCCGGAACAGCGACAGGAATGTGAATGGCAGTGCGATGAGTTCCATCGCCGGAACAGCGACAGGAATGTGAATGGCAGTGCGATGAGTTCCATCGCCGGAACAGCAACAGGAATGGGAACGGCAGTGCGATGAGTTCCATCGCCGGAACAGCGACAGGAATGGGAATGGCAGTGTGATGAGTTCCATTGCCGGAACAGCGACGGGGGGAATGGGAACGGCAGTGCGATGAGTTCCATCGCCGGAACATCGACAGGGGGGAATGGGAACGGCAGTGCGATGAGCTCCATCACCGGAACACCGACAGCAATGGGAACGGCAGTGCGATGAACTCCATCGCCGGAACACTGACAGGAATGGGAACGGCAGTGCGATGAGTTCCATGGCCGGAACAGCGACAGGAATGGGAACGGCAGTGCCATGAGCTCTTTCGCCGGAACAGTGACAGGATTGGAAACGGCAGTGAACGAGTTCCATCGCCGGAATAGCAACAGGAATGGGAACGGCAGTGCGACGAGTTCCATCGCAGGAGCAGCGACAGGAATGGGAACAGCAGTGCGATGAGCACCATCGCCGGAACAGTGACAGGGGGAATGGGAACGGCATTGCGATGAGTTCCATCGCCGGAACAGTGACAGGGGGAATGGGAACGGCAGTGCGACGAGTTCCATCGCCGGAACAGCGACAGGGGTAATGGGAACGGGAGTGCGATGTGTTCCATCGCCGAAACAGCGATAGGAGGCAATGGGAACGGCAGTGCGACGAGTTCCATCGCCGGAACAGCGATAACAGGGAATGGGAATGGCAGTGCGACGAGTTCCATCGCCGGAACAGCGACAGAGTGGGGAATGGGAACGGCAGTGCGACGAGTTCCATCGCCGGAACAGCGACAGAGTGGGGAATGGGAACGGCAGTGCGATAAGCCCATCGCTGGAACAGCGACAGGAATGGGAACAGCAGTGCGATCAGCTCCATCGCCGGAACAGTGACAGTGGGGAATGGAAATGGCAGTGCGATGAGCTCCATCGCCAGAACAGCGACAGGAATGGGAATGACAGTGCAATGAGCTCCAATGCTGGAACAGCGACAGGAATGGGAACGGCAGCGCGACGAGTTCCATCGCCGGAACAGCGATAGGAAGGAATGGGAACGGCAGTGCGATGAGCTCCATCCCAGGAACAGTGACAGGAATGGGAATGGCAGTGCAATGAGCTCCAATGCCGGAACAGCGACAGGAATGGGAACGGCAGCGCGACGAGTTCCATCGCCAGAACAGCGATAGGAGGGAATGGGATCGGCACTGCGATGAGTTCCATCGCCGGAACAGCGACAGGAATGTGAATGGCAGTGCGATGAGCTCCATCCCCGGAACAGCGACAGGAATGGGAACAGCAGTGCGATGAGCTCCATTTCCGGAACAGCGACGGGGGGAATGGTAACGGCAGTGCGATGAGCTCCATCGTTGGAACAGCGACAGGGGGAATGGGAACGGCAGAGCGACGAGCTCCATCGCCGGAACAGCGACAGGGGTAATGGGAACGGCAGTGCGATGAGTTCCATCCCGGGAACAGCGACAGGAATGGGAACGGCAGTGCGATGAGCTCCATCCCGGGAACAGCGACAGGAATGGGAACGGCAGTGCGATGAGCTCCATCGCCAAAACAGCGATAGGAGGCAATGGGAACGGCAGTGCGATGAGCTCCATCGCCGGAACAGCGACGGGGGGAATGTGAACGGTAGTGCGATGAGGTCCATCGCCAGAACAGCGACTGGAATGGGAACGGCAGTGTGACGAGTTCCATCGCCGGAACAACAACAGGGAATGGGAACGGCAGTGCGACGTTTTCCATCACCGGAACAGCGATAGGAGGGAATGGGAACGGCAGTGCGATGAGATCCATCCCCGGAACAGCGACAGGAATGGTAATGGCAGTGCGATGAGTTCCATCGCCGGAACAGCGACGGGGGAATGGGAACGGCAGTGCGACGAGTTCCATCGCCGGAACAGCGATAGGAGGGAATGGGAACGGCAGTGCGACAAGTTCCATCGCCGGAACAGCGACAGGAATGGGAACGGCAGTGCAATCAGCTCCATCGCCGGAACAGTGACAGCGGCGAATGGGAACGGCCGTGCAATAAGTTCGATTGCCGGAACACCGACAGGAATGGGAACGGCAGTGCGATGAGCTCCATCCCCGGAACAGCGACAGGAATGGGAACAGCAGTGCGATGAGCTCCATTTCCGGAACAGCGACGGGGGGAATGGTAACGGCAGTGCGATGAGCTCCATCGTTGGAACAGCGACAGGGGGAATGGGAACGGCAGTGCGACGAGTTCCATCGCCGGAACAGCGATAGAAGGGAATGGGAACGGCAGTGCGACGAGTTCCATCGCCGGAACAGCGATAAGAGGGAATGGGATCGGCAGTGCGATGAGTTCCATCGCCGGAACAGCAACAGGAATGGGAATGGCAGTGTGATGAGTTCCATTGCCGGAACAGCGACGGGGGGAATGGGAACGGCAGTGTGATGAGCTCCATCACCGGAACACCGACAGGAATGGGAACGGCAGTGCGATGAGTTCCATCGCCGGAACAGCGACAGGAATGGGAATGGCAGTGTGATGAGTACCATTGCCGGAACAGCGACGGGGGGAATGGGAACGGCAGTGCGATGAGTTCCATCGCCAGAACATCGACAGGGGGGAATGGGAACGGCAGTGCGATGAGCTCCATCACCGGAACACCGACAGGAATGGGAACGGCAGTGCGATGAACTCCATCGCCGGAACACTGACAGGAATGGGAACGGCAGTGCGATGAGTTCCATGGCCGGAACAGCGACAGGAATGGGAACGGCAGTGCGATCAGCTCCATCACCGGAACAGTGACAGTGGGGAATGGGAACGGCAGAGCGACGAGCTCCATCGCCGGAACAGCAACAGGAATGGGAACGGCAGTGCGACGAGTTCCATCGCCGGAACAGCGACAGGAATGGGAATGGCAGTGTGATGAGTTCCATTGCCGGAACAGCGACGGGGGGAATGGGAACGGCAGTGCGATGAGTTCCATCGCCGGAACATCGACAGGGGGGAATGGGAACGGCAGTGCGATGAGCTCCATCACCGGAACACCGACAGGAATGGGAACGGCAGTGCGATGAGCTCCATCCCCGGAACAGCGACAGGAATGGGAACAACAGTGCGATGAGCTCCATTTCCGGAACAGCGACGGGGGGAATGGTAACGGCAGTGCGATGAGCTCCATCGTTGGAACAGCGACAGGGGGAATGGGAACGGCAGTGCGACGAGTTCCATCGCCGGAACAGCGATAGAAGGGAATGGGAACGGCAGTGCGACGAGTTCCATCGCCGGAACAGCGATAAGAGGGAATGGGATCGGCAGTGCGATGAGTTCCATCGCCGGAACAGCAACAGGAATGGGAATGGCAGTGTGATGAGTTCCATTGCCGGAACAGCGACGGGGGGAATGGGAACGGCAGTGTGATGAGCTCCATCACCGGAACACCGACAGGAATGGGAACGGCAGTGCGATGAGTTCCATCGCCGGAACAGCGACAGGAATGGGAATGGCAGTGTGATGAGTACCATTGCCGGAACAGCGACGGGGGGAATGGGAACGGCAGTGCGATGAGTTCCATCGCCAGAACATCGACAGGGGGGAATGGGAACGGCAGTGCGATGAGCTCCATCACCGGAACACCGACAGGAATGGGAACGGCAGTGCGATGAACTCCATCGCCGGAACACTGACAGGAATGGGAACGGCAGTGCGATGAGTTCCATGGCCGGAACAGCGACAGGAATGGGAACGGCAGTGCGATCAGCTCCATCACCGGAACAGTGACAGTGGGGAATGGGAACGGCAGAGCGACGAGCTCCATCGCCGGAACAGCAACAGGAATGGGAACGGCAGTGCGACGAGTTCCATCGCCGGAACAGCGACAGGAATGGGAATGGCAGTGTGATGAGTTCCAGTGCCGGAACAGCGACGGGGGGAATGGGAACGGCAGTGCGATGAGTTCCATCGCCGGAACATCGACAGGGGGGAATGGGAACGGCAGTGCGATGAGCTCCATCACCGGAACACCGACAGGAATGGGAACGGCAGTGCGATGAACTCCATCGCCGGAACACTGACAGGAATGGGAACGGCAGTGCGATGAGTTCCATGGCCGGAACAGCGACAGGAATGGGAATGGCAGTGTGATCAGCTCCATCGCTGGAACAGTGACAGTGGGGAATGGGAACGGCAGAGCGACGAGCTCCATCGCCGGAACAGCAACAGGAATGGGAACGGCAGTGCGACGAGTTCCATCGCCGGAACAGCGACAGGAATGGGAATGGCAGTGTGATGAGTTCCATTGCCGGAACAGCGACGGGGGGAATGGGAACGGCAGTGCGATGAGTTCCATCGCCGGAACATCGACAGGGGGGAATGGGAACAGCAGTGCGATGAGCTCCATCACCGGAACACCGACAGGAATGGGAACGGCAGTGCGATGAGTTCCATCCCGGGAACAGCGACAGGAATGGGAACGGCAGTGCGATTAGCTCCATCACTGGAACAACGAGAGGGAGGAATGGGAACGGCAGTGCGATGAGTTCCATCGCCGGAACAGCGACAGGAATGGGAATGGCAGTGTGATGAGCTCCATCGCTGGAACAGCGAGAGGGGGGAATCGGAACGGTAGTGCGACGAGATCCATCGCCGGAACAGCGACAGGAATGGGAACGTCAGTGCGATGAGCTCCATCGCCGGAACAGCGACAGGAATGGGAACAGCAGTGCGATTAGCTCCATCACTGGAACAGCGACAGGAATGGGAACGGCAGTGCGATGAGTTCCATCGCCAGAACAGCGACAGGAATGGGAACGGCAGTGCGATGAATTCCATCGCCGGAACAGCGACAGAGGGGAATGGGAACGGCAGTGCGATGAGCTCCATCGCCGGAACAGCAACAGGAATGGGAACAGCAGTGCGATGTGCTCCATCGCCGGAACAACGACAGGAATGGGAACGGCAGTGCAATCAGCTCCATCGCCGGAACAGTGACAGCGGGGAATGGGAACGGCAGTGCGACGAGTTCCATCGCTGGAACAGCGACAGGGGTAATGGGAACGGGAGTGCGATGTGTTCCATCGCCGGAACAGAGATAAGAAGGAATGGAAACGGCAGTGCGACGAGTTCCATCGCCGGAACAGCGATAGGAGGGAATGGGATCGGCAGTGCGATGAGTTCCATCGCCGGAACAGCGACAGGAATGTGAATGGCAGTGCGATGAGTTCCATCGCCGGAACAGCGACAGGAATGGGAACGGCAGTGCGATGAGTTCCATCGCCGGAACAGCGACAGGAATGGGAACGGCAGCGCGACGAGTTCCATCGCCGGAACAGCGATAGGAGGGAATGGGATCGGCACTGCGATGAGTTCCATCGCCGGAACAGCGACAGGAATGTGAATGGCAGTGCGATGAGTTCCATCGCCGGAACAGCGACAGGAATGTGAATGGCAGTGCGATGAGTTCCATCGCCGGAACAGCAACAGGAATGGGAACGGCAGTGCGATGAGTTCCATCGCCGGAACAGCGACAGGAATGGGAATGGCAGTGTGATGAGTTCCATTGCCGGAACAGCGACGGGGGGAATGGGAACGGCAGTGCGATGAGTTCCATCGCCGGAACATCGACAGGGGGGAATGGGAACGGCAGTGCGATGAGCTCCATCACCGGAACACCGACAGGAATGGGAACGGCAGTGCGATGAACTCCATCGCCGGAACACTGACAGGAATGGGAACGGCAGTGCGATGAGTTCCATGGCCGGAACAGCGACAGGAATGGGAACGGCAGTGTGATCAGCTCCATCGCCGGAACAGTGACAGTGGGGAATGGGAACGGAAGAGCGACGAGCTCCATCGCCGGAACAGCAACAGGAATGGGAACGGCAGTGCGACGAGTTCCATCGCCGGAACAGCGATAGGAGGGAATGGGATCGGCACTGCGATGAGTTCCATCGCCGGAACAGCGACAGGAATGTGAATGGCAGTGCGATGAGTTCCATCGCCGGAACAGCGACAGGAATGTGAATGGCAGTGCGATGAGTTCCATCGCCGGAACAGCAACAGGAATGGGAACGGCAGTGCGATGAGTTCCATCGCCGGAACAGCGACAGGAATGGGAATGGCAGTGTGATGAGTTCCATTGCCGGAACAGCGACGGGGGGAATGGGAACGGCAGTGCGATGAGTTCTATCGCCGGAACATCGACAGGGGGGAATGGGAACGGCAGTGCGATGAGCTCCATCACCGGAACACCGACAGGAATGGGAACGGCAGTGCGATGAACTCCATCGCCGGAACACTGACAGGAATGGGAACGGCAGTGCGATGAGTTCCATGGCCGGAACAGCGACAGGAATGGGAACGGCAGTGCGATCAGCTCCATCGCCGGAACAGTGACAGTGGGGAATGGGAACGGCAGAGCGACGAGCTCCATCGCCGGAACAGCAACAGGAATGGGAACGGCAGTGCGACGAGTTCCATCGCCGGAACAGCGACAGGAATGGGAATGGCAGTGTGATGAGTTCCACTGCCGGAACAGCGACGGGGGAAATGGGAACGGCAGTGCGATGAGTTCCATCGCCGGAACATCGACGGGGGGAATGGGAACGGCAGTGCGATGAGCTCCATCACCGGAACACCGACAGGAATGGGAATGGCAGTGCGATGAACTCCATCGCCGGAACACTGACAGGAATGGGAACGGCAGTGCGATGAGTTCCATGGCCGGAACAGCGACAGGAATGGGAACGGCAGTGCGATCAGCTCCATCACCGGAACAGTGACAGTGGGGAATGGGAACGGCAGAGCGACGAGCTCCATCGCCGGAACAGCAACAGGAATGGGAACGGCAGTGCGACGAGTTCCATCGCCGGAACAGCGACAGGAATGGGAACGGCAGTGCGACGAGTTCCATCGCTGGAACAGCGACAGGGGTAATGGGAACGGCAGTGCGATGAGTTCCATCCCGGGAACAGCGACAGGAATGGGAACGGCAGTGCGATGAGCTCTATCCCGGGAACAGCGACAGGAATGGGAACGGCAGTGCGATGAGCTCCATCGCCGGAACAGTGACAGTGGGGAATGGAAATGGTAGAGCGACGAGCTCCATTGCCAGAACAGCGACAGAAATGGGAATGGCAGTGCGACGAGTTCCATCGCTGGAACAACGACATAGGGGAATGGGAACTGCAGTGCGATGAGTTCAATCGCTGGAACAGCGACAGGGGTAATGGGAACGGGAGTGTGACGAGATCCATCACCGGAACAGCGATAGGAGGGAATGGAAACGGCAGTGCGATGAGTTCCATGGCCGGAACAGCGACAGGAATGGGAACGGCAGTGCGATCAGCTCCATCACCGGAACAGTGACAGTGGGGAATGGGAACGGCAGAGCGACGAGCTCCATCGCCGGAACAGCAACAGGAATGGGAACGGCAGTGCGACGAGTTCCATCGCCGGAACAGCGACAGGAATGGGAATGGCAGTGTGATGAGTTCCATTGCCGGAACAGCGACGGGGGGAATGGGAACGGCAGTGCGATGAGTTCCATCGCCGGAACATCGACAGGGGGGAATGGGAACGGCAGTGCGATGAGCTCCATCACCGGAACACCGACAGGAATGGGAACGGCAGTGCGATGAACTCCATCGCCGGAACACTGACAGGAATGGGAACGGCAGTGCGATGAGTTCCATGGCCGGAACAGCGACAGGAATGGGAACGGCAGTGTGATCAGCTCCATCGCTGGAACAGTGACAGTGGGGAATGGGAACGGCAGAGCGACGAGCTCCATCGCCGGAACAGCAACAGGAATGGGAACGGCAGTGCGACGAGTTCCATCGCCGGAACAGCGACAGGAATGGGAATGGCAGTGTGATGAGTTCCATTGCCGGAACAGCGACGGGGGGAATGGGAACGGCAGTGCGATGAGTTCCATCGCCGGAACATCGACAGGGGGGAATGGGAACAGCAGTGCGATGAGCTCCATCACCGGAACACCGACAGGAATGGGAACGGCAGTGCGATGAGTTCCATACCGGGAACAGCGACAGGAATGGGAACGGCAGTGCGATTAGCTCCATCACTGGAACAACGAGAGGGAGGAATGGGAACGGCAGTGCGATGAGTTCCATCGCCGGAACAGCGACAGGAATGGGAATGGCAGTGTGATGAGCTCCATCGCTGGAACAGCGAGAGGGGGGAATCGGAACGGTAGTGCGACGAGATCCATCGCCGGAACAGCGACAGGAATGGGAACGTCAGTGCGATGAGCTCCATCGCCGGAACAGCGACAGGAATGGGAACAGCAGTGCGATTAGCTCCATCACTGGAACAGCGACAGGAATGGGAACGGCAGTGCGATGAGTTCCATCGCCAGAACAGCGACAGGAATGGGAACGGCAGTGCGATGAATTCCATCGCCGGAACAGCGACAGAGGGGAATGGGAACGGCAGTGCGATGAGCTCCATCGCCGGAACAGCAACAGGAATGGGAACAGCAGTGCGATGTGCTCCATCGCCGGAACAACGACAGGAATGGGAACGGCAGTGCAATCAGCTCCATCGCCGGAACAGTGACAGCGGGGAATGGGAACGGCAGTGCGACGAGTTCCATCGCTGGAACAGCGACAGGGGTAATGGGAACGGGAGTGCGATGTGTTCCATCGCCGGAACAGAGATAAGAAGGAATGGAAACGGCAGTGCGACGAATTCCATCGCCGGAACAGCGATAGGAGGGAATGGGATCGGCAGTGCGACGAATTCCATCGCTGGAACAGTGACAGTGGGGAATGGGAACGGCAGAGCGACGAGCTCCATCGCCGGAACAGCAACAGGAATGGGAACGGCAGTGCGACGAGTTCCATCGCCGGAACAGCGACAGGAATGGGAATGGCAGTGTGATGAGTTCCATTGCCGGAACAGCGACGGGGGGAATGGGAACGGCAGTGCGATGAGTTCCATCGCCGGAACATCGACAGGGGGGAATGGGAACAGCAGTGCGATGAGCTCCATCACCGGAACACCGACAGGAATGGGAACGGCAGTGCGATGAGTTCCATACCGGGAACAGCGACAGGAATGGGAACGGCAGTGCGATTAGCTCCATCACTGGAACAACGAGAGGGAGGAATGGAAACGGCAGTGCGATGAGTTCCATCGCCGGAACAGCGACAGGAATGGGAATGGCAGTGTGATGAGCTCCATCGCTGGAACAGCGAGAGGGGGGAATCGGAACGGTAGTGCGACGAGATCCATCGCCGGAACAGCGACAGGAATGGGAACGTCAGTGCGATGAGCTCCATCGCCGGAACAGCGACAGGAATGGGAACAGCAGTGCGATTAGCTCCATCACTGGAACAGCGACAGGAATGGGAACGGCAGTGCGACGAGTTCCATCGCCGGAACAGCGATAGGAGGGAATGGGATCGGCACTGCGATGAGTTCCATCGCCGGAACAGCGACAGGAATGTGAATGGCAGTGCGATGAGTTCCATCGCCGTAACAGCGACAGGAATGTGAATGGCAGTGCGATGAGTTCCATCGCCGGAACAGCAACAGGAATGGGAACGGCAGTGCGATGAGTTCCATCGCCGGAACAGCGACAGGAATGGGAATGGCAGTGTGATGAGTTCCATTGCCGGAACAGCGACGGGGGGAATGGGAACGGCAGTGCGATGAGTTCCATCGCCGGAACATCGACAGGGGGGAATGGGAACGGCAGTGCGATGAGCTCCATCACCGGAACACCGACAGGAATGGGAACGGCAGTGCGATGAACTCCATCGCCGGAACACTGACAGGAATGGGAACGGCAGTGCGATGAGTTCCATGGCCGGAACAGCGACAGGAATGGGAACGGCAGTGTGATCAGCTCCATCGCCGGAACAGTGACAGTGGGGAATGGGAACGGCAGAGCGACGAGCTCCATCGCCGGAACAGCAACAGGAATGGGAACGGCAGTGCGACGAGTTCCATCGCCGGAACAGCGATAGGAGGGAATGGGATCGGCACTGCGATGAGTTCCATCGCCGGAACAGCGACAGGAATGTGAATGGCAGTGCGATGAGTTCCATCGCCGGAACAGCGACAGGAATGTGAATGGCAGTGCGATGAGTTCCATCGCCGGAACAGCAACAGGAATGGGAACGGCAGTGCGATGAGTTCCATCGCCGGAACAGCGACAGGAATGGGAATGGCAGTGTGATGAGTTCCATTGCCGGAACAGCGACGGGGGGAATGGGAACGGCAGTGCGATGAGTTCTATCGCCGGAACATCGACAGGGGGGAATGGGAACGGCAGTGCGATGAGCTCCATCACCGGAACACCGACAGGAATGGGAACGGCAGTGCGATGAACTCCATCGCCGGAACACTGACAGGAATGGGAACGGCAGTGCGATGAGTTCCATGGCCGGAACAGCGACAGGAATGGGAACGGCAGTGCGATCAGCTCCATCGCCGGAACAGTGACAGTGGGGAATGGGAACGGCAGAGCGACGAGCTCCATCGCCGGAACAGCAACAGGAATGGAAACGGCAGTGCGACGAATTCCATCGCCGGAACAGCGATAGGAGGGAATGGGATCGGCAGTGCGATGAGTTCCATCGCCGGAACAGCGACAGGAATGTGAATGGCAGTGCGATGAGTTCCATCGCCGGAACAGCGACAGGAATGGGAACGGCAGTGCGATGAGTTCCATCGCCGGAACAGCGACAGGAATGGGAACGGCAGCGCGACGAGTTCCATCGCCGGAACAGCGATAGGAGGGAATGGGATCGGCACTGCGATGAGTTCCATCGCCGGAACAGCGACAGGAATGTGAATGGCAGTGCGATGAGTTCCATCGCCGGAACAGCGACAGGAATGTGAATGGCAGTGCGATGAGTTCCATCGCCGGAACAGCAACAGGAATGGGAACGGCAGTGCGATGAGTTCCATCGCCGGAACAGCGACAGGAATGGGAATGGCAGTGTGATGAGTTCCATTGCCGGAACAGCGACGGGGGGAATGGGAACGGCAGTGCGATGAGTTCCATCGCCGGAACATCGACAGGGGGGAATGGGAACGGCAGTGCGATGAGCTCCATCACCGGAACACCGACAGGAATGGGAACGGCAGTGCGATGAACTCCATCGCCGGAACACTGACAGGAATGGGAACGGCAGTGCGATGAGTTCCATGGCCGGAACAGCGACAGGAATGGGAACGGCAGTGCGATCAGCTCCATCGCCGGAACAGTGACAGTGGGGAATGGGAACGGCAGAGCGACGAGCTCCATCGCCGGAACAGCAACAGGAATGGGAACGGCAGTGCGACGAGTTCCATCGCCGGAACAGCGATAGGAGGGAATGGGATCGGCACTGCGATGAGTTCCATCGCCGGAACAGCGACAGGAATGTGAATGGCAGTGCGATGAGTTCCATCGCCGGAACAGCGACAGGAATGTGAATGGCAGTGCGATGAGTTCCATCGCCGGAACAGCAACAGGAATGGGAACGGCAGTGCGATGAGTTCCATCGCCGGAACAGCGACAGGAATGGGAATGGCAGTGTGATGAGTTCCACTGCCGGAACAGCGACGGGGGAAATGGGAACGGCAGTGCGATGAGTTCCATCGCCGGAACATCGACGGGGGGAATGGGAACGGCAGTGCGATGAGCTCCATCACCGGAACACCGACAGGAATGGGAATGGCAGTGCGATGAACTCCATCGCCGGAACACTGACAGGAATGGGAACGGCAGTGCGATGAGTTCCATGGCCGGAACAGCGACAGGAATGGGAACGGCAGTGCGATCAGCTCCATCACCGGAACAGTGACAGTGGGGAATGGGAACGGCAGAGCGACGAGCTCCATCGCCGGAACAGCAACAGGAATGGGAACGGCAGTGCGACGAGTTCCATCGCCGGAACAGCGACAGGAATGGGAACGGCAGTGCGACGAGTTCCATCGCTGGAACAGCGACAGGGGTAATGGGAACGGCAGTGCGATGAGTTCCATCCCGGGAACAGCGACAGGAATGGGAACGGCAGTGCGATGAGCTCTATCCGGGGAACAGCGACAGGAATGGGAACGGCAGTGCGATGAGCTCCATCGCCGGAACAGTGACAGTGGGGAATGGAAATGGTAGAGCGACGAGCTCCATTGCCAGAACAGCGACAGAAATGGGAATGGCAGTGCGACGAGTTCCATCGCTGGAACAACGACATAGGGGAATGGGAACTGCAGTGCGATGAGTTCAATCGCTGGAACAGCGACAGGGGTAATGGGAACGGGAGTGTGACGAGATCCATCACCGGAACAGCGATAGGAGGGAATGGAAACGGCAGTGCGATGAGTTCCATGGCCGGAACAGCGACAGGAATGGGAACGGCAGTGCGATCAGCTCCATCACCGGAACAGTGACAGTGGGGAATGGGAACGGCAGAGCGACGAGCTCCATCGCCGGAACAGCAACAGGAATGGGAACGGCAGTGCGACGAGTTCCATCGCCGGAACAGCGACAGGAATGGGAATGGCAGTGTGATGAGTTCCATTGCCGGAACAGCGACGGGGGGAATGGGAACGGCAGTGCGATGAGTTCCATCGCCGGAACATCGACAGGGGGGAATGGGAACAGCAGTGCGATGAGCTCCATCACCGGAACACCGACAGGAATGGGAACGGCAGTGCGATGAGTTCCATCCCGGGAACAGCGACAGGAATGGGAACGGCAGTGCGATTAGCTCCATCACTGGAACAACGAGAGGGAGGAATGGGAACGGCAGTGCGATGAGTTCCATCGCCGGAACAGCGACAGGAATGGGAATGGCAGTGTGATGAGCTCCATCGCTGGAACAGCGAGAGGGGGGAATCGGAACGGTAGTGCGACGAGATCCATCGCCGGAACAGCGACAGGAATGGGAACGTCAGTGCGATGAGCTCCATCGCCGGAACAGCGACAGGAATGGGAACAGCAGTGCGATTAGCTCCATCACTGGAACAGCGACAGGAATGGGAACGGCAGTGCGATGAGTTCCATCGCCAGAACAGCGACAGGAATGGGAATGGCAGTGCGATGAATTCCATCGCCAGAACAGCGACAGAGGGGAATGGGAACGGCAGTGCGATGAGCTCCATCGCCGGAACAGCAACAGGAATGGGAACAGCAGTGCGATGTGCTCCATCGCCGGAACAACGACAGGAATGGGAACGGCAGTGCAATCAGCTCCATCGCCGGAACAGTGACAGCGGGGAATGGGAACGGCAGTGCGACGAGTTCCATCGCTGGAACAGCGACAGGGGTAATGGGAACGGGAGTGCGATGTGTTCCATCGCCGGAACAGAGATAAGAAGGAATGGAAACGGCAGTGCGACGAATTCCATCGCCGGAACAGCGATAGGAGGGAATGGGATCGGCAGTGCGATGAGTTCCATCGCCGGAACAGCGACAGGAATGTGAATGGCAGTGCGATGAGTTCCATCGCCGGAACAGCGACAGGAATGGGAACGGCAGTGCGATGAGTTCCATCGCCGGAACAGCGACAGGAATGGGAACGGCAGCGCGACGAGTTCCATCGCCGGAACAGCGATAGGAGGGAATGGGATCGGCACTGCGATGAGTTCCATCGCCGGAACAGCGACAGGAATGTGAATGGCAGTGCGATGAGTTCCATCGCCGGAACAGCGACAGGAATGTGAATGGCAGTGCGATGAGTTCCATCGCCGGAACAGCGACAGGAATGGGAATGGCAGTGTGATGAGTTCCATTGCCGGAACAGCGACGGGGGGAATGGGAACGGCAGTGCGATGAGTTCCATCGCCGGAACATCGACAGGGGGGAATGGGAACGGCAGTGCGATGAGCTCCATCACCGGAACACCGACAGGAATGGGAACGGCAGTGCGATGAACTCCATCGCCGGAACACTGACAGGAATGGGAACGGCAGTGCGATGAGTTCCATGGCCGGAACAGCGACAGGAATGGGAACGGCAGTGCGATCAGCTCCATCGCCGGAACAGTGACAGTGGGGAATGGGAACGGCAGAGCGACGAGCTCCATCGCCGGAACAGCAACAGGAATGGGAACGGCAGTGCGACGAGTTCCATCGCCGGAACAGCGATAGGAGGGAATGGGATCGGCACTGCGATGAGTTCCATCGCCGGAACAGCGACAGGAATGTGAATGGCAGTGCGATGAGTTCCATCGCCGGAACAGCGACAGGAATGTGAATGGCAGTGCGATGAGTTCCATCGCCGGAACAGCAACAGGAATGGGAACGGCAGTGCGATGAGTTCCATCGCCGGAACAGCGACAGGAATGGGAATGGCAGTGTGATGAGTTCCATTGCCGGAACAGCGACGGGGGGAATGGGAACGGCAGTGCGATGAGTTCCATCGCCGGAACATCGACAGGGGGGAATGGGAACGGCAGTGCGATGAGCTCCATCGCCGGAACACCGACAGGAATGGGAACGGCAGTGCGATGAACTCCATCGCCGGAACACTGACAGGAATGGGAACGGCAGTGCGATGAGTTCCATGGCCGGAACAGCGACAGGAATGGGAACGGCAGTGCGATGAGCTCCATCGCCGGAACAGTGACAGTGGGGAATGGGAACGGCAGAGCGACGAGCTCCATCGCCGGAACAGCAACAGGAATGGGAACGGCAGTGCGACGAGTTCCATCGCCGGAACAGCGACAGGAATGGGAATGGCAGTGTGATGAGTTCCACTGCCGGAACAGCGACGGGGGAAATGGGAACGGCAGTGCGATGAGTTCCATCGCCGGAACATCGACGGGGGGAATGGGAACGGCAGTGCGATGAGCTCCATCACCGGAACACCGACAGGAATGGGAACGGCAGTGCGATGAACTCCATCGCCGGAACACTGACAGGAATGGGAACGGCAGTGCGATGAGTTCCATGGCCGGAACAGCGACAGGAATGGGAACGGCAGTGCGATCAGCTCCATCACCGGAACAGTGACAGTGGGGAATGGGAACGGCAGAGCGACGAGCTCCATCGCCGGAACAGCAACAGGAATGGGAACGGCAGTGCGACGAGTTCCATCGCCGGAACAGCGACAGGAATGGGAACGGCAGTGCGACGAGTTCCATCGCTGGAACAGCGACAGGGGTAATGGGAACGGCAGTGCGATGAGTTCCATCCCGGGAACAGCGACAGGAATGGGAACGGCAGTGCGATGAGCTCTATCCCGGGAACAGCGACAGGAATGGGAACGGCAGTGCGATGAGCTCCATCGCCGGAACAGTGACAGTGGGGAATGGAAATGGTAGAGCGACGAGCTCCATTGCCAGAACAGCGACAGAAATGGGAATGGCAGTGCGACGAGTTCCATCGCTGGAACAACGACATAGGGGAATGGGAACTGCAGTGCGATGAGTTCAATCGCTGGAACAGCGACAGGGGTAATGGGAACGGGAGTGTGACGAGATCCATCACCGGAACAGCGATAGGAGGGAATGGAAACGGCAGTGCGACGAATTCCATCGCCGGAACAACGATAGGAGAGAATGGGAACGGCAGTGCGATGAGCTCTATCGCCGGAACAGTGACAGGAATGGGAACGGCAGTGCAACGAGTTCCATCGCCGGAACAGCGACAGGAATGGGAACGGCAGTGCGACGAGTTCCATCGCCGGAACAGCGACAGGAATGGGAACGGCAGTGCCATGAGCTCTTTCGCCGGAACAGTGACAGGATTGGAAACGGCAGTGAACGAGTTCCATCGCCGGAACAGCAACAGGAATGGGAACGGCAGTGCGACGAGTTCCATCGCAGGAGCAGCGACAGGAATGGGAACAGCAGTGCGATGAGCACCATCGCCGGAACAGTGACAGGGGGAATGGGAACGGCATTGCGATGAGTTCCATCGCCGGAACAGTGACAGGGGGAATGGGAACGGCAGTGCGACGAGTTCCATCGCCGGAACAGCGACAGGGGTAATGGGAACGGGAGTGCGATGTGTTCCATCGCCGAAACAGCGATAGGAGGCAATGGGAACGGCAGTGCGACGAGTTCCATCGCCGGAACAGCGATAACAGGGAATGGGAATGGCAGTGCGACGAGTTCCATCGCCGGAACAGCGACAGAGTGGGGAATGGGAACGGCAGTGCGACGAGTTCCATCGCCGGAACAGCGACAGAGTGGGGAATGGGAACGGCAGTGCGATAAGCCCATCGCTGGAACAGCGACAGGAATGGGAACAGCAGTGCGATCAGCTCCATCGCCGGAACAGTGACAGTGGGGAATGGAAATGGCAGTGCGATGAGCTCCATCGCCAGAACAGCGACAGGAATGGGAATGACAGTGCAATGAGCTCCAATGCTGGAACAGCGACAGGAATGGGAACGGCAGCGCGACGAGTTCCATCGCCGGAACAGCGATAGGAAGGAATGGGAACGGCAGTGCGATGAGCTCCATCCCAGGAACAGTGACAGGAATGGGAATGGCAGTGCAATGAGCTCCAATGCCGGAACAGCGACAGGAATGGGAACGGCAGCGCGACGAGTTCCATCGCCGGAACAGCGATAGGAGGGAATGGGATCGGCACTGCGATGAGTTCCATCGCCGGAACAGCGACAGGAATGTGAATGGCAGTGCGATGAGCTCCATCCCCGGAACAGCGACAGGAATGGGAACAGCAGTGCGATGAGCTCCATTTCCGGAACAGCGACGGGGGTAATGGTAACGGCAGTGCGATGAGCTCCATCGTTGGAACAGCGACAGGGGGAATGGGAACGGCAGAGCGACGAGCTCCATCGCCGGAACAGCGACAGGGGTAATGGGAACGGCAGTGCGATGAGTTCCATCCCGGGAACAGCGACAGGAATGGGAACGGCAGTGCGATGAGCTCCATCCCGGGAACAGCGACAGGAATGGGAACGGCAGTGCGATGAGCTCCATCGCCAAAACAGCGATAGGAGGCAATGGGAACGGCAGTGCGATGAGCTCCATCGCCGGAACAGCGACGGGGGGAATGTGAACGGTAGTGCGATGAGGTCCATCGCCAGAACAGCGACTGGAATGGGAACGGCAGTGTGACGAGTTCCATCGCCGGAACAACAACAGGGAATGGGAACGGCAGTGCGACGTTTTCCATCACCGGAACAGCGATAGGAGGGAATGGGAACGGCAGTGCGATGAGATCCATCCCCGGAACAGCGACAGGAATGGTAATGGCAGTGCGATGAGTTCCATCGCCGGAACAGCGACGGGGGAATGGGAACGGCAGTGCGACGAGTTCCATCGCCGGAACAGCGATAGGAGGGAATGGGAACGGCAGTGCGACAAGTTCCATCGCCGGAACAGCGACAGGAATGGGAACGGCAGTGCAATCAGCTCCATCGCCGGAACAGTGACAGCGGCGAATGGGAACGGCCGTGCAATAAGTTCGATTGCCGGAACACCGACAGGAATGGGAACGGCAGTGCGATGAGCTCCATCCCCCGGAACAGCGACAGGAATGGGAACAGCAGTGCGATGAGCTCCATTTCCGGAACAGCGACGGGGGGAATGGTAACGGCAGTGCGATGAGCTCCATCGTTGGAACAGCGACAGGGGGAATGGGAACGGCAGTGCGACGAGTTCCATCGCCGGAACAGCGATAGAAGGGAATGGGAACGGCAGTGCGACGAGTTCCATCGCCGGAACAGCGATAAGAGGGAATGGGATCGGCAGTGCGATGAGTTCCATCGCCGGAACAGCAACAGGAATGGGAATGGCAGTGTGATGAGTTCCATTGCCGGAACAGCGACGGGGGGAATGGGAACGGCAGTGTGATGAGCTCCATCACCGGAACACCGACAGGAATGGGAACGGCAGTGCGATGAGTTCCATCGCCGGAACAGCGACAGGAATGGGAATGGCAGTGTGATGAGTACCATTGCCGGAACAGCGACGGGGGGAATGGGAACGGCAGTGCGATGAGTTCCATCGCCAGAACATCGACAGGGGGGAATGGGAACGGCAGTGCGATGAGCTCCATCACCGGAACACCGACAGGAATGGGAACGGCAGTGCGATGAACTCCATCGCCGGAACACTGACAGGAATGGGAACGGCAGTGCGATGAGTTCCATGGCCGGAACAGCGACAGGAATGGGAACGGCAGTGCGATCAGCTCCATCACCGGAACAGTGACAGTGGGGAATGGGAACGGCAGAGCGACGAGCTCCATCGCCGGAACAGCAACAGGAATGGGAACGGCAGTGCGACGAGTTCCATCGCCGGAACAGCGACAGGAATGGGAATGGCAGTGCGATGAGCTCCATCCCCGGAACAGCGACAGGAATGGGAACAGCAGTGCGATGAGCTCCATTTCCGGAACAGCGACGGGGGGAATGGTAACGGCAGTGCGATGAGCTCCATCGTTGGAACAGCGACAGGGGGAATGGGAACGGCAGAGCGACGAGCTCCATCGCCGGAACAGCGACAGGGGTAATGGGAACGGCAGTGCGATGAGTTCCATCCCGGGAACAGCGACAGGAATGGGAACGGCAGTGCGATGAGCTCCATCCCGGGAACAGCGACAGGAATGGGAACGGCAGTGCGATGAGCTCCATCGCCAAAACAGCGATAGGAGGCAATGGGAACGGCAGTGCGATGAGCTCCATCGCCGGAACAGCGACGGGGGGAATGTGAACGGTAGTGCGATGAGGTCCATCGCCAGAACAGCGACTGGAATGGGAACGGCAGTGTGACGAGTTCCATCGCCGGAACAACAACAGGGAATGGGAACGGCAGTGCGACGTTTTCCATCACCGGAACAGCGATAGGAGGGAATGGGAACGGCAGTGCGATGAGATCCATCCCCGGAGCAGCGACAGGAATGGTAATGGCAGTGCGATGAGTTCCATCGCCGGAACAGTGACAGTGGGGAATGGGAACGGCAGAGCGACGAGCTCCATCGCCAGAACAGCGTCAGGAATGGGAACGGCAGTGCGACGAGTTCCATCGCTGGAACAACGACATAGGGGAATGGGAACTGCAGTGCGACGAGTTCCATCGCTGGAACAGCGACAGGGGTAATGGGAATGGGAGTGCGACGAGATCCATCACCGGAACAGCGATAGGAGGGAATGGGAACGGCAGTGCGACAAGTTCCATCACCGGAACAGCGATAGCAGGGAATGGGAACGGCAGTGCGATGAGTTCCATGGCCGGAACAGTGACAGGAATGGGAACGGCAGTGTGATGAGTTCCATCGCCGGAACAGCGACAAGAATGGGAACGGCAGTGCGATCAGCTCCATCTCCGGAACAGTGACAGTGGGGAATGGGAACGGCAGAGCGACGAGCTCCATCGCCGGAACAGCAACAGGAATGGGAACAGCAGTGCGACGAGTTCCATCGCAGTAGCAGCGACAGGGGGGAATGGCAGTGCGACGAGCACCATCGCTGGAACAGCGACAGGAATGGGAACGGCAGTGCGATGAGCACCATCACCGGAACAGTGACAGGGGGAATGGGAACGGCAGTGCGACGAGTTCCATCGCCGGAACAGCGATAGGAGGGAATGGGAAAGGCAGTGCGATGAGCCCATCGCCGGAACAGCGACAGGAATGGGAATGGCAGTGCCGTGAGCTCTATCGCTGGAACAGCGATAGGAGGGAATGGGAACGGCAGTGCGATGAGCTCCATTGCCGGAACAGCGACGGGGGGATGGGAACGGCCGTGCGATGAGCTCCATCGCCAGAACAGCGACAGGAATGGGAACGGCAGTGCGATAAGCTCCATCACCGGAACAGCGACGGGGGGAATGGGAACGGCCGTGCGACGAGTTCCATCGCCGGAACAGCGACAGGAATGGGAACGGCAGTGCGACGAGCTCCATCGCCGGAACAGCGAGAGGAATGGGAATGGCAGTGCGACGAGATCCATCGCCCAAACAGCGACAGGAATGGGAACGGCAGTGCGACGAGCTCCATCGCCGGAACAGCGACAGGAATGGGAATGGCAGTGCGAGGAGCTCCATCGCCGGAACGGTGAGAGGAATGGGAATGGCAGTGCGACGAGTTCCATCGCCGGAACAGCGACGGGGAATGGGAACGGCAGTGCGACGTTTTCCATCGCCGGAACAGCGATAGGAGGGAATGGGAACGGCAGTGCGATGAGATCCATCCCCGGAACAGCGACAGGAATGGTAATGGCAGTGCGATGAGTTCCATCCCCGGAACAGCGACGGGGGAATGGGAACGGCAGTGCGATGAGCTCCATCGCCGGAACAGCGACAGGAATGGTAACGGCAGTGCGATGAGTTCCATCGCCGGAACAGCGACAAGGGGGAATGGGAACGGCAGTGCGATGAGCTCCATCGCTGGAACAGCGACAGGGGGAATGGGAATGGCAGTGCGATGAGCACTATCGCCGGAACAGCGTCAGGAATGGGAACGGCAGTGCGACGAGTTCCATCGCTGGAACAACGACATAGGGGAATGGGAACTGCAGTGCGACGCGTTCCATCGCTGGAACAGCGACAGGGGTAATGGGAACGGGAGTGCGACGAGATCCATCACCGGAACAGCGACAGGAATGGGAACGGCAGTGCGACGAGTTCCATCGCTGGAACAACGACATAGGGGAATGGGAACTGCAGTGCGACGAGTTCCATCGCTGGAACAGCGACAGGGGTAATGGGAACGGTAGTGCGATGAGTTCCATCGCCGGAACAGCGACGGGGGGAATGGGAACAGCATAGCAACGAGTTCCATCACCGGAACAGTTACAGGAATGGGAACGGCAGTGTGATGAGCACCATCGCCGGAACAGTGACAGGGGGAATGGGAACGGCATTGCGATAAGTTCCATCGCCGGAACAGTGACAGGGGGAATGGGAACGGCAGTGCGACAAGTTCCATCGCCGGAACAGCGATAGGAGGGAATGGGAACGGCAGTGCGATCAGCTCCATCGCCGGAACAGTGACAGGAATGGGAATGGCAGTGCGACGAGAACCATCGCCGGAACAGCGACAGGAATGGGAATGGCAGTGCGACGAGTTCCATCGCTGGAACAGCGACAGGGGTAATGGGAACGGGAGTGCGATGTGTTCCATCGCCGAAACAGCGATAGGAGGCAATGGGAACGGCAGTGCGATGAGCTCCATCGCCGGAACAGTGACAGGAATGGGAACGGCAGTGCGATGAGTTCCATCGCCGGAACATCGACAGTGGGGAATGGGAACGGCAGTGCGATAAGCCCATCGCCGGAACAGTGACAGGAATGGGAACAGCAGTGCGATCAGCTCCATCGCCGGAACAGTGACAGTGGGGAATGGAAATGGTAGAGCGACGAGCTCCATCGCCAGAACAGCGTCAGGAATGGGAACGGCAGTGCGACGAGTTCCATCGCTGGAACAACGACATAGGGGAATGGGAACTGCAGTGCGACGAGTTCCATCGCTGGAACAGCGACAGGGGTAATGGGAATGGGAGTGCGACGAGATCCATCACCGGAACAGCGATAGGAGGGAATGGGAACGGCAGTGCGACAAGTTCCATCACCGGAACAGCGATAGCAGGGAATGGGAACGGCAGTGCGATGAGTTCCATGGCCGGAACAGTGACAGGAATGGGAACGGCAGTGTGATGAGTTCCATCGCCGGAACAGCGACAGGAATGGGAACAGCAGTGCGACGAGTTCCATCGCAGTAGCAGCGACAGGGGGGAATGGCAGTGCGACGAGCACCATCGCTGGAACAGCGACAGGAATGGGAACGGCAGTGCGATGAGCACCATCACCTGAACAGTGACAGGGGGAATGGGAACCGCAGTGCGACGAGTTCCATCGCCGGAACAGCGATAGGAGGGAATGGGAACGGCAGTGCGATGAGCCCATCGCCGGAACAGCGACAGGAATGGGAATGGCAGTGCCGTGAGCTCTATCGCTGGAACAGCGATAGGAGGGAATGGGAACGGCAGTGCGATGAGCTCCATTGCCGGAACAGCGACGGGGGGATGGGAACGGCCGTGCGATGAGCTCCATCGCCAGAACAGCGACAGGAATGGGAAAGGCAGTGCGATAAGCTCCATCACCGGAACAGCGACGGGGGGAATGGGAACGGCCGTGCGACGAGTTCCATCGCCGGAACAGCGACAGGAATGGGAACGGCAGTGCGACGAGCTCCATCGCCGGAACAGCGAGAGGAATGGGAATGGCAGTGCGACGAGATCCATCGCCCAAACAGCGACAGGAATGGGAACGGCAGTGCGACGAGCTCCATCGCCGGAACAGCGACAGGAATGGGAATGGCAGTGCGAGGAGCTCCATCGCCGGAACAGCGATAGGAGGGAATGGGAACGGCAGTGCGATGAGATCCATCCCCGGAACAGCGACAGGAATGGTAATGGCAGTGCGATGAGTTCCATCCCCGGAACAGCGACGGGGGAATGGGAACGGCAGTGCGATGAGCTCCATCGCCGGAACAGCGACAGGAATGGTAACGGCAGTGCGATGAGTTCCATCGCCGGAACAGCGACAAGGGGGAATGGGAACGGCAGTGCGATGAGCTCCATCGCTGGAACAGCGACAGGGGGAATGGGAATGGCAGTGCGATGAGCACTATCGCCGGAACAGCGTCAGGAATGGGAACGGCAGTGCGACGAGTTCCATCGCTGGAACAACGACATAGGGGAATGGGAACTGCAGTGCGACGAGTTCCATCGCTGGAACAGCGACAGGGGTAATGGGAACGGGAGTGCGACGAGATCCATCGCCGGAACAGCGACGGGGGGAATGGGAACAGCATAGCAACGAGTTCCATCACCGGAACAGTTACAGGAATGGGAACGGCAGTGTGATGAGCTCCATCGCTGGAACAGCAATAGGAGGGAATGGGAACGGCAGTGCGATGAGATCCATCCCCGGAACAGCGACAGGAATGGTAATGGCAGTGCGATGAGTTCCATCGCCGGAACAACAACAGGAATGGGAACAGCAGTGCGATGAGCCTATCGCCGGAACAGCGACAGGAATGGGAATGGCAGTGCCATGAGCTCCATCGCTGGAACAGCGACAGGAATGGGAACGGCAGTGCGATGAGCTCCATCGCCGGAACAGTGACAGGAATGGGAACAGCAGTGCAATGAGTTCCATCCCGGGAACAGCGACAGGAATGGGAACGGCAGTGTGATGAGCTCCATCGCCGGAACAGCGACAGGAATGGGAACGGCAGTGCGATGAGTTCCATCGCCGGGAACAGCGACAGAAGGTAATGGGAACGGCAGTGCGATGAGCTCCATCGCCGGAACAGCGACAGGAATGGGAACGGCAGTGCGATGAGTTCCATCCCGGGAACAGCGACAGAGGGGAATGGGAACGGCAGTGCGATGAGCTCCATCGCCGGAACAGTGATAGGAAGGAATGGGAACGGCAGTGCGACGAGTTCCATCGCTGGAACAGCGACAGGAATGGGAACGGCAGTGCGATGAGTTCCATCGCCGGAACAGCGACAGAGGGGAATGGGAACGGCAGTGCGATGAGCTCCATCACCGGAACAGCGACAGAGAGGAATGGGAACGGGAGTGCGATGAGTTCCTGATCCCACCAGATCTGTGTCTTGGAGATTGTCCTCAGGGTGTGACCCTCGCCCGTCTGTCACAGAAGGGCAGGGCAGGGCGTCGGGGGGGGGGGGTCACTCTACTGGGTCACGTGACTCTTATCCCTGTGTCACCTGGTATGTTGCAAGCTCTGACGGGAAGCATAATCTTCGCAGACCAGAGTCTGCCAGTGCTGTGCAGAGAGAGCACCCACCTCAAATGCAGAATATATGGTGGGACATCCAGCCCTACTGATTGCAGTTTCCACAGACACTGGTTACTCCAGCCTCAGCTTTCCAGGAGAGGGGACTATTGGGGCAAAATTCCCTTCGTTGGAGGGATTCCCCATCCTAGAGTAACACTGCACATTAAACATGGAGGGACAATGTATGTAAAATTAAATAACTGTGAAAAATCGAACTTCAGGTATCCCAGCTCTGGGTTAAACAAAACCAGAGGTTACATTTTATATTAAGTGCAACATGTGACACTGGGCAATCACAGGTAGGAGGAGTGTGTTCCCACAGGCAGATGTGAATGGTTGAGTAACGTTACAACAACGGACAGAGCAAGGGGTGATTCATACTGTCACACCTACTCACCTCATGGCAAGATCGCTGCAGGGACGGTGCTAGTTTGCAGCATTTTCTGGGAACAATTCCGCCTCTCCAGGCCTGAAATGCCTGAGTCTCCTGATCTTTTGCCTTCTGCTGGAGGCCTTACCACTGAGGGAGAGAATTCCAAAGACCCACCGGGTCTTAGGGTGAAGGAATTTATCCCCGTCTCTGCCCGAAATGCCCAACTCTTATTCTGAGACAGTGACTCTGGCTCTGGATGCCTCAGCCAGGGCTAAATCCTTGCTGCCCACACTCCCAGATACCTCTCAGTCAGATCACCTCTCCCCCTCTAATCTCTGATATGACAAACCTGCCATCCCAGCAGTCATCACAAGGCTCCATTGAACACTAGTACATCCTCAATAGCACACAACAGGTAACGGTGCAGAAACGGGTAACGGAGCAGAAACGGGTAACGGAGCAGAAACGGGTGACGGAGCAGAAACCGGTAACGGAGCAGAAACGGGTAACGGAGCAGAAACCGGTAACGGTGCAGAAACGGGTAACGGAGCAGAAACGGGCAACGGAGCAGAAACGGGCAACGGAGCAGAAACGGGTAACGGAGCAGAAACCGGTAACGGTGCAGAAACGGGTAACGGTGCAGAAACGGGTAACGGAGCAGAAACGGGCAACGGAGCAGAAACGGGTAACGGAGCAGAAACGGGTAACAGAGCAGAAACAGGCCTTCCTGCTCACCAAACTTGCACTTACCATGACCCTAACTAAGAGTTTACGGGCCTTGAGGCCTATCTGTTGGAGCCTACCTCCTGCATAGCCAAGTTGAACAAACTCTCTGATGCTTCCTCACCTGAGAGGTGAGGGAGAGCTGGTCTTTGAAAGGATCTCTAGTAATTTATCCAAGGTCTGACTGTGCACACCTTGACTGCCAGAGAGGTTGTCAGCCTGCTCCTGTGAGGCAGCTCTGAATCCCACAACTTCCAGTTCAGAGACTGCAGGGCTGGGGGAGGGGGTGGTTGTTGGGGGGAGCACATATAGCACAGTCAACGTCCTTAAAGCTCTTGGCATCCTTTAATGAAATATGGAGACCAAAACCTGCACAGAGTTCTCCAGGTGCAGCCTCACCAGTGCCAAACTGCATCAAAAATTACACAGCTTGCATCAACTTTCCTCATTACTTGCTAGAATTTCATATGTCAACACACTGCAATCTGATTCTTTTATTCTACAACATCTGCAGTTCACTCCATTTAAACAATACTTTTCATTCTTCCTTCCAAAGTGGATAACCTCACACTTTCCTACATTATAGTGCATCTGCCAACTTCTTATCCACTCAGGTAACTTACCCATAGCCCTCTGCAGCCTCTTTCTGTCAATTACCTAACTTGTTAACCTACCTATTTCTGTTTCGAATGTATCTCATTACCAAGTTCTCAAGGATGGTAGAAAGAGGAGCAGTGATGTGGAAGTGACAAAGAGTTTGAAATAAATGGTCTAGGTCTGTTGTGAGCACTCTTTTGGCAAGAGATTACAATTTCCCAGAGTTTTGCTGGACCGGAGCATCTGGGAGATAACATACCACCCTGGCTTCCCTTCTGCAGCCACAGAATCTCCTGTCCATCCCTCTAACTATCGAGTCTCCTATCCCTACTGCTCTGCCTGACTTTACCCTTCCTTGCTGAGCTGCCAAGCCGGCTACAGTGCCATTGGCCTGGCTGCTGCTGCTAATGTGGCCTGATAAGTCACCCCACCCGGCAGTATCCAAAAGGGCATACTTGTTGCTGAGGGGAATGACCATAGTGGAACCCTTTGCTGACTGCTTACTCCCCTTACTTCTCCTGGTCACCCATCTACTCTCCCTTACTTCTCGTGGTCTCCTATCTACTCTCCCTTACTTCTCGTGGTTACCCATCTACTCTCCCTTACTTCTCCTGGTCACCCATCTACTCTCCCTTACTTCTCATGGTCACCCATCTACTCTCCCTTACTTCTCGTGGTCACCCATCTACTCTCCCTTACTTCTCGTGGTCTCCTATCTACTCTCCCTTACTTCTCGTGGTCTCCTATCTACTCTCCCTTACTTCTCGTGGTCTCCTATCTACTCTCCCTTACTTCTCGTGGTTACCCATCTACTCTCCCTTACTTCTCCTGGTCACCCATCTACTCTCCCTTACTTCTCGTGGTCTCCTATCTACTCTCCCTTACTTCTCGTGGTTACCCATCTACTCTCCCTTACTTCTCCTGGTCACCCATCTACTCTCCCTTACTTCTGGTGGTCACCCATCTACTAGACACTAGAATACTACAGCACAGTACAGGCCCTTCCGCCCTCGATGTTGTCCCAATCCATATATGCCTTTAAGAAAAAGTACTAAACCCACACTACCCTGTAATCCTCTATTTTTCTTTCATCCATGTGCCTGTACAAGAGGCCCTTAAATACCCCTAATGTTTTAGCCTCCACCACCATCCCTGGCAAGTCATTCCAGGCACCCACAACCCTCTGTGTAAAAAACCCTGATGTCTCCCCTAAACTTCCCTCCCTTAACTTTGTACATATGCCCTCTGGTGTTTGCTATTCGTGCCCTGGGAAACAGGTACTGGCTATCCACCCTATCTATGCCTCTCATAATCTTGCAGACCTCTGTCAAGTCCCCTCTCATCCTTCTACGCTACAAAGGGAAAAGTCCCAGCTCTGCTAACCTTGCCTCATAAGACTTGTTTTCCAATCCAGGCAACATCCTGGTAAATCTCCTCTGCACCCTCTCCATAGCTTCCACATCCTTCCTATAATGAGGTGACCAGAACTGAACACAATACTCTAAGTGTGGTCTCACCAGAGATTTGTGGAGTTACAACATGACCTCTCTACTCTTGAACTCAATCCCCCATTAATGAAGTCGAGCATTCCATAGGCCTTCTTAACTATCCTATCAACCCGTGCAGCGACCTTGAAGGATGTATGGATTTGAACCCCAAGGTTCCTCTGTTCATCCACACACTTAAGTAACCGACCATTAACCCTGTACTCAGCCTTCTGGTTTGTCTTTCCAAAATGCATCACCTCACACTTATCTGGATTGAACTCCATCTGCCACTTTTCTGCCCAACTCTGTATCCTGTCTATATCCTCTTGTAACCTTTGACAACCTACAGTTCCATCCACAACTCCTCCAATCTTCGTGTCATCCGCAAACTTACTCACCCATCCTTCTGCCTCTTTATTCAGGTCATTTATAAAAATCACAAAGAGCAGGGGTCCCGGGACAGATTCTTGCGGCATTCCACTAATCACTGACCTCCAGGCAGAATACTTTCCTTCCACTACTACCCTCTGCTTTCTTCCTATAAACCAATTTTTTTATCCAAACAGCCAAGGTTCCACTGATCCCATACCTCATGACTTTCTGGATGAGTCTCTTGTGGGGAACCTTGTCAAACGCCTTGCTAAAATCCATGTAGACCACATCTACTGCCCTACCCTCATCAATTTCTTTTGTTACCTCTTCAAAAAACTCAATTAGGCTCGTGAGGCACGACCTATCCTTCACAAAGCCATGTTGACCATCCTTGAGTAGACTGTACTTCTCCAAATGCTCGTAGATCCTATCCTTAAGAATCCTTTCCAATAGTTTGCAGACCACTGACGTAAGACTCATCGGTCTATAGTTCCCAGGATTCTCCCTATTACCTTTTTTAAACAAGGGAACTACATTTGCCATTCTCCAATCCTCCGGCACCTCCCCTGCAGCCAGAGAGGATTCAAAGATCATAGCTACTGTTCCAATGATCTCCCCTTACTCCTGGTGGTCCCCCATCTACTTTCTGAAGCATGCACTCTGGATGTGAGCACCTCAGTAAAATGAAGTTTTCAGTTTTCCATGTGGTCCTGTGTGTGCCCAGCTCCAGCTCCTTAATGTTGTCAGTCATAACCTGAAGTTGGGTGCAATTCCTGCAGATGTAGTCATCACCCAGACTGTTAGGTACCACGTCATTTAGAAGGAGCATTCCACTGCCTGAACTACTGTCCTGCCTACACTTGGTATGCCTCCAGCTTCTCAAACGCAAGTTCTAGCCTGCACATGTTCTCATCCAAGCCTGCTGACCCAAAGCCACTGTCCACTTACACAGTCCCTCCCTAAAGTTTACAAAGAACGGTGCAAGAAACAGAAGACATCCAGGGAGTGGCAATTCGGTGGGTGAAAATGCCTTGTTAATGAGAGAGGTCAGAGGAGAATGGTTCAAGCTGACAGGAAGGTGACAACAGTTCAAACAACCACACGTTACAACAGTTGTGTGCAGGAAAGCACCTTTGGACACACAGCACATCGAATCCTAAAGTGGATGGACTATAGCAGCAGAAGACCATGAACATACAGGAGGTACCTAACAGAGAGGCCGCTGAGGATAAATATAGGCAAACAGGTCTAGCTCAGATACATATCTAAGTCAGTATGCATCAGCTGGTCTGTTTCTGTCATGCAATTTCACTGCATGGGAGCAGTCCCATCACTGGGGGACATAGAAGACACTACCAATGCTGTAATCTACACCAGGACTGATGCAGGGTCTTGACCCAAAACACCTCCCCCCTCCCCACAGATGAGCACAACCGGCCAAGCTCCTCTAACAGACTGTGGTCCTTCCGCCTGAGAGGTTCCTGCTTTGACGTCTAACATGACCACATCAACACTACCTTGGACCTTTAGCTCAACTTGGCGAACATCTTGGTCCCGTCCGTTCGATGCTTGACAGGTATACAACCCAGCGTCTTGCTGCTGAACCTTGCTGATCACCAGTGAGTCGTCGGAAAGTTTGCTGTGCCTACCAGAACAGAGATCGATCAGGTCAGAACAAAATGATCACTTACCCCAAGTCAGTACAGCCCACAGATTAAACAAGGACCCCATTCTCAGAGAGCAGTTATCTTGGATCGTGCCCCTGTAGCTTTCAGTACCTGAGGAAGAGCAGGAGTTCTCCCTGGTGTACTGCTCACTGAGATTGTCAACACCATTGAAACCAACACCTGTTCACCTTCACCTCAGCTTGCTGCCCAGTGGATTTACTATGTCCACCTGGAACAGGTCCTTCGGCCCCCAGTGTTGTTTCAAACTAATTAAATTAGTAAATAAATGCCTAAATAAATGAATCCGTCCTGTGCAGACAATGTCCATATCCCTCCATTCTGTGTATACCCATGTGCCAGTCTCTGTGACAATGTCCATATCCCTCCATTCTGTGTATATCCATGTGCCAGTCTCTGTGACAATGTCCATATCCCTCCATTCTGTGTCTATCCATGTGCCAGTCTCCGTGCTTTTGAAACATATCTGCTCCCACCTGTCTGACAGCACATTCCAAGCACCTGCACTCTCTCAGTTAGACACTCATTCCTTTGAACTTCCCCCTTGTCACCTCTTAGTAAGAGACATATGGGAAAACTCTACTCTACCTTTGCCCGATAATTTTATAATCTTCTGTCAGGTCTCCCCTCAGGCTCTGTTGGTCATGAGTAAACAATCCTAGTTTGTCCAACTTCTCCTTATAGTAAATACCCTCTCATCCAGGCTGTGCCCTTGTATCAGAATCAGGTTTAATATCACTGGCATATGTTGTTGTTTTGTGCCGGTGGTACATTACAACACATAATAATAAAAACTACTGTATAATGAGCAAATAAAAACATTAAATTAGGAAGTAGTGCAGAAAGAGAGTGGAAAAAGAACTGAGGAAGTTCCTGTTCTTGAAACACTGAGTGTGTGTCTTCAGTCTCCCGTACCTCCTCCTTGAGAAGTGGGCATGTCCTGGGTCTTTAATGATGAATGCTGCTTTTTCGAGGCATTGCCTTCTTAAGGTGTGCTCGGTGCCAGGGAGACTAGTGTCCATGATGGGGCTGGCTGAGTTCACAACTTTCTGCCGCTCTTGCTGTGCAGCGGCTCCTCCATACCTGACAGTGATGCAACTAGTTAGAAAGCTCTCCACGGTACATCTGTAGGAATTTATGAGTATTTTTGATGACAAACCCATTCCCGTCAAACTTCTAAAGAAAAATAGTTTCTGTCATGGCTTCTATGTAATTGCATCTATATGTTGGGCCCAGGATAGATCTTCAGACATGTTGACACCCAAGAACTTGTCTCACCTTTTCCACTGCTGATCCCCTGACGAGGACTGGTGTGTGCTCCCTCGACTTCCCCTTCCTGAAGTCCACAATCAATTCCTTAGATCACTGATGCTGAGTGCAAGGTTGTTGTTGCCACACGATCAACCAGCTGATCTTTTTCACCCCTCGTCACCATCTGAAATTCTGACAATTGTGTCACCGGCAAAATTGTAGATGGTGTTTGAGTGTTGCCATGCCTCATAGTTGTTGGTGTAGAGAGAGTTGAGGTGTGCCAGTGTTGGATTATCAGTGAGGAAGAGATGTTATTTCTGATCTCCACAGACTGTGGTCTCCTGATGAGAAAGTCAAGGATCAAATTGCAGAGGAAGGTACAGATGCCCAGGTTCTGGAGTTGTTGATGAGCACTGAGGTATGGTGGTGTTGAACGCTGAGCTGTAGTCATTTTTGAAATTTTCGTTTTTTTTTCCTCCAACGGCGTTCAGAGAGGCGGGACTGCGCAGGTGTCTGACGTCGGGCAGTGCAGCGTGGCAGATTTAAAAGGAACAGAGCCTTATACAGCGGGCAGCGGAGTTTGCGGGCGGCGGAGTGAGCTGGAAGCAGAGTGAAAGCTTAAGGGCTTCGGCTCAACGGGCTTAGGCGGAAATGGGCGAGGCGAGGAAGGTTTGGTACTCATTTTCTGTTGTTATTTGAGGAGAGGGGCAGTATGAGTGTGAGGGCAGTTTGTTGTTCTCGGTGTCGGATGTGGGAGGCCCTGGAGTTTCTAAGCCTCCCGGACGTCTACATCCGCGCCAAGTGCATTGAGATGCAGCTTCTAAGGGACCGCGTTAGGGAACTGGAGCTGCAGCTCAATGACCTCCGTCTGGTCAGGGAGAGTGAGGAGTTGATAGAGAGGAGTTATAGGCAGGTAGTCACACCGGGGCCATGGGAGGCAGACCAGTGGGTCACGGTTAGGAGGGGGAAGGGGAAGAGTCAGGTAATAGAGAGTACCCCGGTGGCTGTGCCCCTTAACAATAGGTACTCCTATTTGAGTACTGTTGGGGGGGGGAACAGCTTACCTGGGGGAAGCGACAGTGGCCGTGCCTCCGGCACAGAGTCCGGCCCTGTAGCTCAGAAGGGTAGGGAAAGGATGAGGAGGGCAGTTGTGATAGGGGACTCGAAAGTAAGGGGGTCAGATAGGCGATTCTGTGGACGCAGTCCAGAGACCCGGATGGTAGTTTGCCTCCCTGGTGCCAGGGTCCGGGATATTTCTGATCGTGTTCAAGATATCCTGAAGTGGGAGGGTGAGGAGCCAGAGGTCGTGGTACATATAGGTACCAATGACATAGGTGGGAAAAGGGAAGAGGTCCTGAAAGGAGAATATAGGGAGCTAGGAAGGGAGTTGAGAAGAAGGACCGCAAAGGTAGTAATCTCGGGATTACTGCCTGTGCCACGCGACAGTGAGAGTAGGAATGCGATGAGGTGGAGGATAAATGTGTGGCTGAGGGATTGGAGCAGGAGGCAGGGATTCAAGTTTTTGGATCATTGGGACCTCTTTTGGCGCAGGCGTGACCTGTACAAAAAGGACGGGTTACACTTGAATCCTAGGGGGACCAATATCCTGGCAGGGAGATTAGCGAGGGCTACTAAGGTGACGTGAGTGAAACTGGGCGATGGTCACTGAGGCAGCTCACCCTGCTGCTCTTGTCGCTCTTTTGAAGCACATGGGAACCTCCAATGGCAGCAGTGAGAGACTGAAGGTTGTCCTTGAACAATTCCCACCAATTCGTTGGCACAGGTTTTCAGTGCCCTAGCCGGGACAACATTAGGGCCAGAAGCCTTGCGAGTGTTCACCCTTTTGAAAGATGTTCTGACCTTGGCCTCCAAGACAGATCACAGGGTCACCAGATGCTGCAGGGATTTGCCAAGGTGCAGCCTTATTCTCCCTTTCGAAGTGTACATAAAAGGCATTGAGCTCAAGTGAAAATGAAGCATTGCAGTCAGACATGGCCTCCAAATCCATCTTTAATCTCAATCAGAATTGCTTTTCTCGCTCTTAAGATAGCCTTCTGTACATCATACCTGGACTACTTGTATAGTTCTGGATCACTGGTTTTGAATGCCACAGATCTAGCCCTCAGCAGACTATGAAGCTCCTGGTTCATCCTTGCCTTTTGGTTTGGGTATATTCAGTATGTTCTTGAAGGTACACACTCATCCACACAGGTCTTGAAATTGGTGACAGCTGAGGTGTATTAGTTCAGATTGGAAGATAAATCTCTGAACACTGTCTAGTCCACCAACTCAAAGCATCCCTGTAAGAGCCCCTCCACCTCTCCTGACCATACTTTCTTGGTCCTCCCCACTGATGCTGCGGGCTGTAGTCTCTGTCTATACACTGGGAGTAGAACAGCAGCCAGGTGATCAGGCTTTCCAAAGTGCAGGCGTGGGATGGCACAGCAAGCGTTCTTGATGACGGTATAACTGTGGTCAAGTGTGTTAGCTCCTCTGGTTCCACAGGTGATATGTAGTTGTTCAGAGACTTCTTCAAAATAGCCTGATTGAAATCCCCCGCAATGATGGGAAAGGCATCTGGCTGAGCTGTTTGCTCAGATTCTCCAGTGCCTTCCTGATGTTGTCCTGAGGTGGAACGTACACCGCTACCAGGATGATGGCGAGAAACTCCCTTGGCAGAAAAAATGGATGTCTGATTGCTCGATGTTTTAGGTTGGGTGAGAAGGACTGAGACAAAACCACCACATCTGTAAACCATGATGAGTTAATCATGAAACATACTCGCCCTCCTCTACCTTCAAAAGGCTCATCTGTCCTGTCCTTGTGGGCTGCAGTGCTGCATCCAAAATGGTGGGGGTGAACCATGTTTCAATGAAGTACAGTACACAGCAGTCCCTCAAATCCTTTTGGTACTGCCGTCTTGCTCTGAGGTCTTCAATTACATTTTCCAGAGAGTGTACATTTGTCAGCTGGATAGTCAGGAATAGGGGTGGGGGTGGGGGGAGAGGGTGGCCTGAGGCCTCTGTGTTTCAATGGTACCTGTAGCCCAGCTTTTGTTTTCTTAAAGTGGAACTGACTGCACTCGCAACCCAGGTGTACCATCTGGGATCTGCCAATTTTGAGTATCAATGGATACAGAAACTGAAGCGGGAGGTCACGGTGTCAAAAGTAGTATCGCGTAGGACGGAAGAAACGGATGAGGTCCTCCGTGACTGCTTTCAATCGGTGGACTGGTTAGTATTCAAGAACTTGGCAGCTAACTTCGATGAGTACGTCTCAGCTATCAAAGACTTTATTTGGAAAGGCACGGAGGACTGTGTGTCTCGCAAGACGATCCGGGTACTCCCTAACCGGAAACCTTGGATGAATTAAGAGGTCAAGTCCCTTTTGATGGCTAGAGCTGCAGCTTTTAGGTCCGGGGATACCAGTCACTACATGGAATCCAGGCGTGAACTCCGGAAAGCCATTAAGGGCACCAAGAGGCAATATCGAGCCAAGTTGGAAGCCCAGGCTAACCAGAGGGATGCCAGTAGACTATGGCAGGGTCTAAATGAGATTACTGGGTGCAAAGAAAAGGCTAGGAATATCAATAACTGTGGCGCTTCTCTTCCTGATGAACTTAACGCATTCTACTCAAGATTCAAATAGAAGAGGAGCATCCCGCTCCCTCCGGATGAACTGGACCTGGTGGCATCGAGATTCATCGTCACCGAGAACGTTAGAAGGGCCTTCCTGAAGATAAATCCAAGGAAGGCGACGGGCCCAGATGGCGTCCCAGGATGGGTTCTCAGGGCCTATGCAAGCGAGCTAGCTAGAGTGTTTGCTGACATCTTCAACTGCTCCTTGCTTCAGTCTAAGATCCCCTTGTGTTTTAAGAAGGCAACGATAATCCCAGTGCCGAGGAAGAGCAAGGTGGCATGCCTGAATGACTATTGACCTGTGGCTCTGACATCAATTGCTATGAAGTGCTTTGAATGACTGGTTATGGCACACATCAACCACAGCCTACCGGTCAATCTCGACGCTTTGCAATTCATCTACCGGAGCAACAGGTCAATGGCAGATGCCATCTCTCTGGCCCTACATTCCTCCTTAGAACACCTGGAGAATAAAGACGTATATGTAAGGCTCCTTTTCATTGACTACAGCTCTGCCTTTAATACCATCATTCCAAATAAACTGATTCCTAAGCTCTGGAACCTGGGCCTTAGCACTCAGATCTGCAGCTGGATCTTCAACTTCCTGACAGGCAGGACCCAGGCTGTAAAATAGGGGACAAGCTCTCCTCTACAATCACTCTGAGCACCGGTGCCCCACAAGGCTGTGTACTCAGCCCCTGCTGTACTCACTGTACACCCATGATTGTGTAGTCAAGTTTCCATCAAACTCAATATATGTTTGCTGATGACACAACAATTGTAGGCCGTATCTCGGGTAATAATGAGTTTGAGTACAGAGAGGAAATTAAGAACCTGGTGGCATGGTGCGAAGACAATAACCTATCCCTCAACGTCAGCAAGACGAAGGAATTGGTTGTTGACTTCAGAAGCAGTAGCGGACCACACGACCCAATTTACATCAGTGGTGCGCAAGTAGAACAGGTCAAAAGCTTTAAGTTCCTCGGGGTCAATATCACGAATGACCTGACTTGGTCCAACCAAGCAGAGTCCACTGCCAAGAAGGCCCATCAGCACCTCTACTTCCTGAGAAAACTAAAGAAATTTGGCCTGTCCCCTAAAACCCTTACAATTTTTATAGATGCACCGTAGAAAGCATTCTTCTGAGGGGCATCACAACCTGGTATGGAAGTTGTCCTGTCCAACACCGGAAGAAGCTGCAGAAAATCGTGAACACAGCCCAGCACATCACTCAAACCAATCTTCCGTCCGGGGACTCACTTTACACCACACGCTGTCGGAGCAGTGCTGCTAGGATAATCAAGGACACGACTCACCCAGCCAACACACTTTTCGTCCCTCTTCCCTCTGGGAGAAGGCTCAGGAGCTTGAAGACTCGTACGGCCAGATTTGGGAACAGCTTCTTTCCAACTCTGATAAGACTGCTAAACGGATCTTGACCTGGATCTGGGCCACACCCTCCAAATATCCAGACCTGCATCTTGGTTTTTTGCACTACCTTACTTTCCATTTTTCTATTTTCTGTTCATGATTTAAAATTTAAAATTTTAATACGTACTATCGATTTGTAATCCAGGGAGCAGAAAGCGCAGAATCAAATATTGCTATGATGATTGTACATTCTAGGGTCAATTGTTTGGCGACAATAAAGTATAAGTATTTTAAGAATCTTGAAAGGATGTTGCTTACTGAAGTATCCATGGCTGTGACTGAATTTCAGATGTTGTAGTCCTACACAATAATATTTGACCAGTCCCATCAGAGCCGCATGCAAACTGTTGCACTTATCAGTGCTATCTTGATCAGGGATAGATCCCTTTCACACTCTCTCCATATCCCTGGTAACCTTCCCTCAACAAGATGACCTGAATTCAATCCATTATTCTCGATGCCACCTAACCAGAGTTGCATCATAACTTCTTGACTCTGGAACTCAGTGCTTCACCCAGCAAAGACAAGCCTTCTTTACCACTCTACCATCATTTGCAGCCACTTTCAGGAAGCTATGGATTTGGACGTCAAGACCACTCTGTACATCAACACTGTTAAGACTCCTGCCATTATTTTACATTTGATGTCTCGAAGTGCAACACCTCACAACTAGCCAGGTTAAACTCCATTTCTCTTCAACTATCCTCTACACTACACTTGACATGGCCTTTGTATAATCTGCGAACTTACAAACCAACCAATCGACGTTTATATTCAAGTCACTGGTATATATCACAAAGAGCAGAGATCCCTGTTGAACACTACATCTAGAATCAGTCCCATCCACCATAACTATTAGTCTTCTATGGGCAAGCCAATACCGAATCCAAATGGCTAAGTGCACCCTAACCTCCTAAATAGGGCTGCTCTTAGGGTACTTATCAAACACCGACCAAAATCAATGTAAACACACTGCAGACACTGTTTGCTTCACTGAAGTTTTCAAACTTTATAAGCAATGCTGTATCAGGAGAATGACAACCCCACCCCCACCCCACTGGCACCTCATCACCAATGACCACCCCACCCCACCCCACCAGCACCCCACCTCACATCACCAATGACTACCCCACCCCACTGGCACCTCACATCACCAATGACCACCCCACCCCACCCCACCAGCACCTCACATCACCAATGACCACCCCACCCCACCCCACCAGCACCCCACCTCACATCACCAATGACTACCCCACCCCACCCCACCTCACATCACCAATGACCACCCCACCCCACCCCACCAGCACCTGAGATCACCAGTGACCACCCCATCACACCTCACATCACCAATGACCACCCCACCCCACCAGCACCTCACATCACCAATGACCACCCCACCCCACCTCACATCACCGATGACCACCCCACCCCACCCCACCAGCACCTGAGATCACCAGTGACCACCCCATCACACCTCACATCACCAATGACCACCCCACCCGACACCACCAGCACCTCACATCACCAATGACCACCCCACCCCACCTCACATCACCGATGACCACCCCACCCCACACAACCACCACCTCACATCACCAATGACCACCCCACCCACCCCACTGGCACCTCACATCACCAATGACCACCCCACCCCACCCCAACCCACTGGGACCTCACATCACCAATGACCACCCCACCCCACCCCAACCCACTGGGACCTCACATCACCAATGACCACCCCACCTCACATCAGCAATGACCACCCCACCCCACCCCACCAGCACCTCACATCACCAATGACCACCCCACCCCAACACACCAGCACCTCACATCACCAATGACCACCCCATCCCACCCCACCAGCACCCCACCAATGACCACCCCACCCACCCCACACCACTGGGACCTCATATCACCAATGACCACCCCAACCAACCCCACTGGCACCGCACATCACCAATGACCACCCCACCGCCACCCCACTGGCACCTCACATCACCAATGACCACCCCACCCCACACCACTGGCACCTCACATCACCAATGACCACCCCACCCCACTGGCACCTAACATAACCAATGACCACCCCACCCCACCAACACCTCACATCACCAATGACCACCCCACCCCAGCTCACCTCACATCACCAATGACCACCACACCCCACCCCACCTGACATCACCAATTACCACCCCACCCCACCTGACATCACCAATGACCACCCCACCCCACCGGACATCACCAATAACCACCCCACCCCACCTGACATCACCAATTACCACCCCACCCCACCCCACTGCCACCTCACATCACCAATGACCACCCCACCCCACTGGTACTTCACATCACCAATGACCACCCCACCCCACCAGCACCTCACATCACCAATGACCACCCCACCCCCACCCCACTGGCACCTCACATCACCAATGACCACCCCACCCCCACCCCACTGGCACCTAACATAACCAATGACCACCCCACCCCACCAACACCTCACATCACCAATGACCACCCCACCGCACCCCACATCACCAATGATCATCCCACCCCCACCAACACCTCACATCACCAATGACCACCCCGCCCCACCACACATCACCAATGACCACCCCACCCCACCACACCTTACATCACCAATGATCACCTCACTCCACCCCACTGACACCTCACATCACCAATGACCACCTCACCCTACCCCACCTTACATCACCAATGACCACCTCACTCCACCCCACTGACACCTCACATCACCAATGACCACCTCACCCTACCCCACTGGCACCTCACATCACCAATGACCACCTCACCCCACCCCACTGGCACCTCACATCACCAATGACCACCTCACCCTACCCCACTGGCACCTCACATCACCAATGACCACCTCACCCCACCCCACTGGCACCTCACATCACCAATGACCACCCCACCCCACCCCACTGGCACCTCACATCACCAATGACCACCTGACCCCACCCCACTGGCACCTCACATCACCAATGACCACCCCACCCCACCCCACTGGCACCTCACATCACCAATGACCACCCCACCCCACCTCACATCACCGATGACCACCCCACCCCACACGACCACCACCTCACATCACCAATGACCACCCCATCACACCTCACATCACATCACCAATGACCACCCCACCCACCCCACTGGCACCTCACATCACCAATGACCACCCCACCCCACCCCAACCCACTGGGACCTCACATCACCAATGACCACCCCACCCCAGCCCACTGGCACCTCACATCACCAATGACCACCCCACCCCACCCCAACCCACTGGGACCTCACATCACCAATGACCACCCCACCCCACCCCACCCCACCAGCACCTCACATACCCAGTGACCACCCCACCCCACCCCACCCCACCAGCACCTCACATACCCAATGACCACCCCACCCCACCCCACCCCACCAGCACCTCACATACCCAGTGACCACCCCATCACACCTCACATCACCAATGACCACCGCACCCCACTGACACCTCACATTACCAATGACCACCCCACCCCACCCCACCAGCACCTCACATCACCAATGACCACCCCACCCCAACACACCAGCACCTCACATCACTAATGACCACCACATCCCACTCCACCAGCACCTCACCAATGACCACCCCACCCCACCCCACCAGCACCTCACATCACCAATGACCACCCCACCCCAACACACCAGCACCTCACATCACTAATGACCACCACATCCCACTCCACCAGCACCTCACCAATGACCACCCCACCCCACCCCACCAGCACCTCACATCACCAATGACCACCCCACCCCACCAACACCTCACATCACCAATGACCACCCCACCCCACCTCACATCACATCACCAATGACCACCCTACCCCACCCCACCTCACATCACCAATGACCACCACACCCCACCCTACTGACATCACCAATTACCATCCCACCCCACATCACCAATGACCACCCCACCCCACTGGCACCTCACATCACCAATGACCACCCCACCCCACCCCACTGCCACCTCACATCAACAATGACCACCACAGCCCCCCCACTGCCACCTCACATCACCAATGACCACCCCACCCCACTGGCACCTCACATCACCAATGACCACCCCACCCCACAACACTAGCACGTCACATCACCAATGACCACCCCACCCCACCTCACATCACATCACCAATGACCACCCCACCCCCACACCACCTCACATCACTAATGACCACCCCACCCCACCCCACTGGCACCTCACATCACCAATGACCACCCAACCCCACCCCACCCCACTGGCACCTCACATCACCAATGACCACCACACCCCACCTCACACCACTGGCACCTCACATCACCAATGACCACCCCACCCCACCTCACATCACCAATGACCACCCCACCCCACCGCACATCACCAATGACTACCACACCCCACCCCACCCCACCCCACCTCACCTCACATCACCAATGACTACCACACCCCACCCCACCCCACCTCACCTCACATCACCAATGACCACCCCATCGGCACCTCACATCACCAATGACCACCCCGACCCACCCCACCCCACTGGCACCTCACATCACCAATGACCACCCCACCCCACCTCACATCACATCACCAATAATCACCCCACCCCACCTCACATCACATCACCAATGACCACCCCACCTCACATCACTAATGACCACCACACCCCACCCCACATCACCAAAGACCACCCCTCCCCACCTCACCTCACATCACCAATGACCACCCCACCCCACATCACCAATGACCACCCCACACCAACCCACCCCACCAGCACCTCACATTACCAATGACAACTCCACCGGCACCTCACATCACCAATGATCACCCCACCCCACCCCACCCCACTATCACCTCACATCACCAATGATCACCCCAGCCCACCCCACACCACTGGCACCTCACATCACCAATGACCACCCCACCCCACCCCACCAGCACCTCACATCACCAATGACCACCCCACCCCACCCCACATCACCAATGACCTCCATACTCCACCACACAGGCACCTCACATCACCAATGACAACCGCACCCCACCCCAACCCACTGGCACCTCACATCACCAATGACCACCCTACTGCCACCTCACATCACCAATGACCACCCCACCCCACCCCACCGCACCCCACTGGCACCTCACATCACCAATGACCACCCCAACCCACCCCACCAGCACCTCACATCACTAATGACCACCCCACCCCACCCCACTGGCAACTCACATCACCAATGACCACCCCACCCCAGCCCACTGGCACCTCACATCACCAATGACCACCCCACCCCACTGGCACCTCACATCACCAATGACCACCCCACCCCACTGGCACCTGACATCACCAATGACCATCCCACCCCACCTCACATCACATCACCAATGACCACCCCACCCCACCTCAGATCACATCACCAATGATCACCCCAACCCACCTCACATCACATCACCAATGACCACCCCATCACACCTCACATCACCAATGACCAGCCCACTCCACCTGACATCAGCAGTGACCACCCCACCCCACATCACCAATGACCTCCATACCCCACCACACTGGCACCTTACATCACCAATGATCACCCCACCCCACTGCCACCTCACATCACCAATGACGACCCCACCCCACCTCACATATCATCACCAATGACCACCACACACCACCTCACATCACATCACCACTGATCACCCCACCCTACCTCACATCACATCACCAATGACCACCCAATCCCACCCCACACCACCTCAGATCACCAATGACCACCCCACCCCACCCCACTGGAACCTCACATCACCAATGACCACCCCACCTCACATCACATCACCAATGACCACCCCACCCCACTTCACATCACCAATGACCACCCCATCACACCTCACATCACCAATGACCAGCCCACTCCACCTGACATCAGCAGTGACCACCCCACCTCACATCACCAATGACAACCACACCCCACCTCACATCACCAATGACCACCCCAGCCCACCCCACCCCACTGGCACCTCACATCACCAATGACCACCACACACCACCTCACATCACATCACCACTGATCACCCCACCCTACCTCACATCACATCACCAATGACCACCCAATCCCACCCCACACCACCTCAGATCACCAATGACCACCCCACCCCACCCCACTGGAACCTCACATCACCAATGACCACCCCACCTCACATCACATCACCAATGACCACCCCACCCCACCTCACATCACCAATGACCACCCCATCACACCTCACATCACCAATGACCAGCCCACTCCACCTGACATCAGCAGTGACCACCCCACCTCACATCACCAATGACAACCACACCCCACCTCACATCACCAATGACCACCCCAGCCCACCCCACCCCACTGGCACCTCACATCACCAATGACCACCGCACCCCACCCCACCCCACTGGCACCTCACATCACCAATGACCACCCCACCCCACCCCACCAGCACCGCACATCACCAATGACCATCCCACCCCACCTCACATCACATCACCAATGACTACCCCACCCCACCTCACCTCAGATCACATCACCAATGACGACTCCACCCCACCCCACCAGCACCTCACATCACCAATGACCACCCCACCCCACCCCACCCCACTGGCACCTCACATCACCAATGACCACCCCACCCCACCAGCACCGCACATCACCAATGACCATCCCACCCCACCTCACATCACATCACCAATGATCACCCCACCCCACCCCACTGGCACCTCACATCACCAATGACCACCCCACCCCACTGGCACATCACATCACCAATGACCACCCCACCCCACCTCACATCACATCACCAATGATCACCCCACCCCACCCCACTGGCACCTCACATCACCAATGACCACCCCACCCCACTGTCACATCACATCACCAATGACCACCCCACCCCACCCCACTGGCACCTCACATCACCAATGACCACCCAACCCCACGCCACCAGCACCTCACATCACCAATGACCATCCCACCCCACCTCACCTGACATCACCAATTACCACCCCACTACACCCCACATCACCAATGATCACACCAAACCACCTCACATCACTTCACCAATGACCACCCCACCCCACTGGCACATCACATCACCAATGACCACCACACCCCACCCCACAACACTAGCACCTCACATCACCAATGACCACCCCACCCCACCCCACCTTACATCACCAATTACCACCGCACCCCACCCCACATCACCAATGACCACCCCACCCCACTGCCACCTCACATCACCAATGACGACCTCACCCCACTGGCACCTTACATCACCAATGACCACCCCACCCCACCAGCACCTCACATCACCAATGACCACCCCACCCCACCCCACTGGTACCTCACATCACCAATGACCACCCCACCCCACCCCACTGGTACCTCACATCACCAATGACCACCCCACCCCACCTCACCTCACATCACCAATGACCACCCCACCCCCACCACACTGGCACCTCAGATCACCAATGACCACCCCACCCCACCAGCACCTCAAATCACCAATGACCACCCCACCCCACCCCACCCCCACCACACTGGCAACTCAGATCACCGATGACTACCCCACCCCACTGGCACCTCACATCACCATTGACTACCTCACCCCACAGGCACCTCACATCACCAATGACCACCCCACCCCACCTCACCTCACATCACCAATGACCACCCCACCCCACCTCACCTCACATTACCAATGACCACCCCACCCCACATCACCAATTTCCACCCCAACCCCACCACACTGGCACCTCACATCACCAATGACCACCCCATCACACCTCACATCACCAATGACCACCACCCCCCACCCCACCTCACATCACCAATGACCACCACCCCCCACCCCACCCCACATTACCAATAACCACCACACCCCACCCCACCCTACATCACCAATGACCACACCACCCCATCTCACATCACCAATGACCACCCCACACCACCCCATCTCACATCACCAATGACCACCCCACCCCACCTCATCTCACATCACCAATGACCACCCCATCCCACCGGCACCTCACATCACCAATGACCACCCCACCCCACATCACCAATGACCACCCCCACCCCACCCCACCTCACATCACCAATGACCACCCCCACCACACCCCACCTCACATCACCAATGACCACCACACCCCACCCCACCTCACATCACCAATGACCACCCCACCCCACCTCATATCACCAATGACCACCACACCCCACCTCACATCACCAATGACCACCACACCCCACCTCACCTCACATCACCAATGACCACCACACCCCACCCCACCTCACATCACCAATGACCACCACACCCCACCTCACCTGACATCACCAATGACCACCACCCCCCACCCCACCCCACATTACCAATAACCACCACACCCCACCCCACCTCACATCACCAATGACCACCCCACCCCACCTCATATCACCAATGACCACCACACCCCACCTCATATCACCAATGACCACCACACCCCACCTCACATCACCAATGACCACCACACCCCACCCCACCTCACATCACCAATGACCACCACACCCCACCTCACATCACCAATGACCACCACACCCCACCTCACCTCATATCACCAATGACCACCACACCCCACCTCACATCACCAATGACCACCCCACCCCACCTCATATCACCAATGACCACCACACCCCACCTCATATCACCAATGACCACCACACCCCACCTCACATCACCAATGACCACCACACCCCACCCCACCTCACATCACCAATGACCACCACACCCCACCTCACATCACCAATGACCACCAAACCCCACCTCACCTCACATCACCAATGACCACCACACCCCACCCCACCTCACATCACCAATGACCACCACACCCCACCTCACATCACCAATGACCACCACACCCCACCCCACCTCATATCACCAATGACCACCACACCCCACCCCACCTCACATCACCAATGACCACCACACCCCACCCCACCTCACATCACCAATGACCACCCCACCCCACCTCACATTACCAACGACCACCCCACCCCACCTCACATCACCAATGACCACCACACCCCACCTCACATTACCAACGACCACCACACCCCACCCCACCTCACATCACCAATGACCACCACACCCCACCCCACCTCACATTACCAACGACCACCCCACCCCACCCCACCTGACATCACCAATGACCACCCCACCTCACATCACCAATGACCACCCCACCCCACCTCGCATCACCAATGACCACCCCATCCCACCGGCACCTCACATCACCAATGACCACCCCACCCCACCTCATCTCACATCACCAATGACCACCACACCCCACCTCACATTACCAACGACCACCCCACCCCACGGCACCTCACCAATGACCACCCCACCACACCTCACATCACCAATGACCAGCCCACTCCACCTGACATCACCAATGACCACCCCACCTCACATCACCAATGACCATCCCACCCCACCGGCACCTCACATCACCAATGACCACCCCACCCCACCGGCATCTCACATCACCAATGACCACCCCACCCCACCTCATCTCACATCACCAATGACCACCCCACCCCACTCCACATCACCAATGACCACCCCACCCCACCTCATCTCACATCACCAATGACCACCCCACCCCACCTCATCTCACATCACCAATGACCACCCCCACCCCACCCCACCTCACATCACCAATGACCACCACACCCCACCTCACATTACCAACGACCACCCCACCCCACGGCACCTCACCAATGACCACCCCACCCCACCTCATATCACCAATGGCCAGCCCACTCCACCTGACATCACCAATGACCACCCCACCTCACATCACCAATGACCACCCCACCCCACCTCGCATCACCAATGACCACCACACCCCACCCCACTAGAACCTCACATCATCAATGACCACCCCATCCCACCCCACTGCCACCTCACATCACCAATGCCATCCCACCCCACCCCACTAGCACCTCACATCACCAATGACCACCCCACCCCACCGGCACCTCACATCACCAATGACCACCCCACCCCACCCCACTGGCACCTCACATCACCAATGACCACCCCACCCCACCTCACATCACATCACCAATGACCACCCCACCCCACCCCACTAGCACCTCACATCACCAATGACCACCCCACCCCACTGGCACCTCACATCACCAATGACCACCCCACCCCACCTCACATCACATCACCAATGACCACCCCACCCCACCTCACATCACATCACCAATGACCACCCTACCCCACCTCACATCGCCAATGACCAGCCCACTCCACCTGACATCACCAATGACCACCCCACCCCACCCCACCTCGCATCACCAATGACCACACCCCAGCTCACCTCACATCACCAATGACCACCCTACCCCACCCCACCTCACATCACCAATGACCACCACACCCCACCCTACTGACATCACCAATTACCATCCCACCTCACATCACCAATGACCACCCCACCCCACCCCACTGCCACCTCACATCAACAATGACCACCCCACCCCACCCCACTGCCACCTCACATCACCAATGACCACCCCACTGGCACCTCACATCAACAATGACCACCCCACCCCACCCCACTGGCACCTCACATCAACAATGACCACCCCACCCCACTGGCACCTCACATCACCAATGACCACCCCACCCCACTGGCACCACACATCACCAATGACCACCCACCCCACAACACTAGCACGTCACATCACCAATGACCACCCCACCCCACCTCACATCACATCACCAATGACCACCCCACCCCACCCCACTGCCACCTCACATCAACAATGACCACCCCACCCCACCCCACTGGCACCTCAAATCACCAATGACCACCCCACCCCACCCCACTGCCTCCTCACATCAACAATGACCACCCCACCCCACCTCACTGCCACCTCACATCACAAATGACCACCCCACCCCACTGGCACCTCACATCACCAATGACCACCCCACCCCACTGGCACCACACATCACCAATGACCACCCCACCCCACAACACTAGCACCTCACATCACCAATGACCACCCCACGCCACCTCACATCACATCACCAATGACCACCCCACGCCTCCTCACATCACATCACCAATGATCACCCCACGCCTCCTCACATCACATCACCAATGATCACCCCACCCCACCTCACATCACATCACCAATGACCACCCCACCCCCACACCACCTCACATCACTAATGACCACCCCACCCCACCAGCACTTCACATCACCAATGACCACCCCACCCCACCTCACATCACATCACCAATGACCACCCCACCCCACCTCACATCACATCACCAATGACCACCCCACCCCACTGGCACATCACATCACCAATGACCACCCCACCCCACCTCACATCACATCACCAATGACCACCCCACCCCCACACCACCTCACATCACTAATGACCACCCCACTGGCACCTCACATCACCAATGACCACACCCCACCTCACTTCACCAATGACCACCCCACCCCACCTCACATCACATCACCAATGACCACCCCACCCCCACACCACCTCACATCACTAATGACCACCCCACCTCACACCACTGGCACCTCACATCACCAATGACCACCCCATCGGCACCTCACATCACCAATGACCACCCCGACCCACCCCACCCCACTGGCACCTCACATCACCAATGATCACCCCACCCCACCCCACCAGCACCTCACATCCCCAATGACCACCCCACCCCACCTCACATCACATCACCAATAATCACCCCACCCCACCTCACATCACATCACCAATGACCACCCCACCTCACATCACTAATGACCACCACACCCCACCCCACATCACCAATGACCACCCCACCCCACCAGCACCTCACATCACCAATGACCACCCCACCCCACCCCACATCACCAATGACCTCCATACCCCACCACACTGGCACCTCACATCACCAATCACATCCGCACCCCACCCCAACCCACTGGCACCTCACATCACCAATGACAACCGCACCCCACCCCACCCCACCAGCACCGCACATCACCAATGACCATCCCACCCCACCTCACATCACATCACCAATGACTACCCCACCCCACCTCACCTCAGATCACATCACCAATGACGACTCCACCCCACCCCACCAGCACCTCACATCACCAATGACCACCCCACCCCACTGGCACATCACATCACCAATGACCACCCCACCTCACATCACCAATGACCACCCAACCCCACGCCACCAGCACCTCACATCACCAATGACCACCCCACCCCACCCCACTGGCACCTCACATCACCAATGACCACCCAACCCCACCCCACATCACATCACCAATGACCACCCCACCCCACCCCACCTCAGATCACACCACCAATGATCACACCAACCCATCTCACATCACCAATGACCACCACACCCCACCCCACCTGACATCACCAATTACCACCCCACTACACCCCACATCACCAATGACCACCACACCCCACCCCACCTGACATCACCAATTACCACCCCACTACACCCCACATCACCAATGATCACACCAACCCACCTCACATCACATCACCAATGACCACCACACCCCACCCCACCTCACATCACCAATTACCACCGCACCCCACCCCACATCACCAATGACCACCCCACCCCACTGCCACCTCACATCACCAATGACGACCTCACCCCACTGGCACCTCACATCACCAATGACCACCCCACCCCACCAGCACCTCACATCACCAATGACCACCCCACCCCACCCCACTGGTACCTCACATCACCAATGACCACCCCACCCCACCTCACCTCACATCACCAAAGAACACCCCACCCCACCTCACCTCACATCACCAATGACCACCCCACCCCCACCACACTGGCACCTCAGATCACCATTGACTACCTCACCCCACAGGCACCTCACATCACCAATGACCACCCCACCCCACCTCACCTCACATCACCAATGGCCACAGCACCCCACCTCACCTCACATTACCAATGACCACCCCACCCCACATCACCAATTTCCACCCCAACCCCACCACACTGGCACCTCACATCACCAATGACCACCCCATCACACCTCACATCACCAATGACCAGCCCACCCCACCTCACATCACCAATGACCACCACCCCCCACCCCACCCCACATTACCAATAACCACCACACCCCACCCCACCCTACATCACCAATGACCACACCACCCCATCTCACATCACCAATGACCACCCCACACCACCCCATCTCACATCACCAATGACCACCCCACCCCACCTCATCTCACATCACCAATGACCACCCCCATCCCACCCCACCTCACATCACCAATGACCACCACACCCCACCTCACATTACCAACGACCACCCCACCCCACGGCACCTCACCAATGACCACCCCACCCCACCTCATATCACCAATGACCAGCCCACTCCACCTGACATCACCAATGACCACCCCACCTCACATCACCAATGACCACCCCACCCCACCTCGCATCACCAATGACCACCACACCCCACCTCATCTCACATCACCAATGACCACCCCACCCCACCTCATCTCACATCACCAATGACCACCACACCCCACCTCACATTACCAACGACCACCCCACCCCACGGCACCTCACCAATGACCACCCCACCACACCTCACATCACCAATGACCAGCCCACTCCACCTCACATCACCAATGACCACCCCACCCCACCCCACCTCACATCACCAATGACCACCCCACCCCACCTCATCTCACATCACCAATGACCACCCCACCCCACCTCATCTCACATCACCAATGACCACCCCCACCCCACTCCACCTCACATCACCAATGACCACCCCATCCCACCGGCACCTCACATCACCAACGACCACCCCACCCCACGGCACCTCACCAATGACCACCCCACCACACCTCACATCACCAATGACCAGCCCACTCCACCTCACATCACCAATGACCACCCCACCCCACCGGCACCTCACATCACCAATGACCACCCCACCCCACCTCATCTCACATCACCAATGACCACCCCACCCCACCTCATCTCACATCACCAATGACCACCCCACCCCACTCCACCTCACATCACCAATGACCACCCCACCCCACTCCACCTCATCTCACATCACCAATGACCACCCCCATCCCACCGGCACCTCACATCACCAATGACCACCCCATCCCACCGGCACCTCACATCACCAATGACCACCCCACCCCACCTCATCTCACATCACCAATGACCACCACACCCCACCTCACATTACCAACGACCACCCCACCCCACGGCACCTCACCAATGACCACCCCACCACACCTCACATCACCAATGACCAGCCCACTCCACCTGACATCACCAATGACCACCCCACCTCACATCACCAATGACCACCCCACCCCACCGGCACCTCACATCACCAATGACCACCCCACCCCACCGGCACCTCACATCACCAATGACCACCCCACCCCACCTCATCTCACATCACCAATGACCACCCCACCCCACCTCATCTCACATCACCAATGACCACCCCACCCCACCTCATCTCACATCACCAATGACCACCCCCACCCCACCCCACCTCACATCACCAATGACCACCACACCCCACCTCACATTACCAACGACCACCCCACCCCACGGCACCTCACCAATGACCACCCCACCCCACTTCATATCACCAATGACCAGCCCACTCCACCTGACATCACCAATGACCACCCCACCTCACATCACCAATGACCACCACACCCCACCCCACTAGAACCTCACATCATCAATGACCACCCCATCCCACCCCACCTCACATCACCAATGACCACCACACCCCACCGCACATCACCAATGACCACCACACCCCACCCCACCCCACCTCACCTCACATCACCAATGACTACCACACCCCACCCCACCCCACCTCACCTCACATCACCAATGACCACCCCATCGGCACCTCACATCACCAATGACCACCCCGACCCACCCCACCCCACTGGCACCTCACATCACCAATGATCACCCCACCCCACCTCAGATCACATCACCAATGATCACCCCAACCCACCTCACATCACATCACTAATGACCACCCCACCCCAACCGACCCCACGAGCACATCACATCACCAATGACCACCCCACCCCAACCGACCCCACGAGCACATCACATCACCAATGACCACCCCACCCCACCCCACCTTGCATCACCAATGACCACCACACCCCAGCTCACCTGACATCACCAATGATCACCCCACCCCACCCCACATCACCAATGACCTCCATACCCCACCACACTGGCACCTCACATCACCAATGACAACCGCACCCCACCCCAACCCACTGGCACCTCACATCACCAATGACCACCCTACTGCCACCTCACATCACCAATGACCACCCCACCCCACCCCACTGGCACCTCACATCACCAATGAACACCCCACCCCACCCCACCCACACCTCACATCACCAATGAACACCCCACCCCAACCGACCCCACGAGCACATCACATCACCAATGACCACCCCACCCCACCCCACCTTGCATCACCAATGACCACCCAACCCCAGCTCACCTGACATCACCAATGACCACCCCACCCCACCTCACATCACCAATGACCACTGCACCCCGCCCCACATCACCAATGACCACCCCACCCCCACCTCACTGCCACCTCACATGACCAATGACGACCCCACCCCACTGCCACCTCACATGACCAATGACGACCCCACCCCACTGGCACCTCACATCACCAATGACCACCCCACTCCACCCCACTGGCACATCACATCACCAATGACCACCCCACCCCACCTCACATCACCAATGACCACCCCAACCCCACCCCACTGGCACCTCACATCACCAATGACAACCGCACCCCACCCCAACCCACTGGCACCTCACATCACCAATGACCACCCTACTGCCACCTCACATCACCAATGACCACCCCACCCCACCCCACTGGCACCTCACATCACCAATGACCACCCCAACCCCAGCCCACTGGCACCTCACATCACCAATGACCACCCCACCCCACTGGCACCTCACATCACCAATGACCATCCCACCCCACCTCAGATCACATCACCAATGATCACCCCAACCCACCTCACATCACATCACTAATGACCACCCCACCCCAACCGACCCCACGAGCACATCACATCACCAATGACCACCCCACCCCACCCCACCTTGCATCACCAATGCCCACCACACCCCAGCTCACCTGACATCACCAATGACCACCCCACCCCACCTGACATCACCAATGACCACCGCACCCCACCCCACATCACCAATGACCACCCCACCCCACTGCCACCTCACATGACCAATGACGACCCCACCCCACTGGCACCTCACATCACCAATGACCATCCCACCCCACCTCACATATCATCACCAATGACCACCACACCCCACTCCACCCCACTGGCACATCACATCACCAATGACCAGCCCACTCCACCTGACATCACATCACCAATGACCACCCCATCCCACCTCACATCACCAATGACCACCCCACCCCACCTCACATCACATCACCAATGACCACCCCATCCCACCTCACATCACCAATGACCATCCCACCCCACCTCATCTCACCAATGACCATCCCACCCCACCTCACATCACATCACCTATGACCACCCCACCCCACCCCACTGGCACCTCACATCACCAGTGACCACCCCACCCCCACCCCACTGGCACCTAACATAACCAATGACCACCCCACCCCACCAACACCTCACATCACCAATGACCACCCCACCGCACCACACATCACCAATGACCACCCCACCCCACATCACCAATGATCACCCCACCCCACCCCACCTTACATCACCAATGATCACCTCACTCCACCCGACTGACACCTCACATCACCAATGACCACCTCACCCTACCCCACTGGCACCTCACATCACCAATGACCACCTCACCCCACGTCAGATCACATCACCAATGATCACCCCAACCCACCTCACATCACATCACTAATGACCACCCCACCCCAACCGACCCCACGAGCACATCACATCACCAATGACCACCCCACCCCACCCCACCTTGCATCACCAATGCCCACCACACCCCAGCTCACCTGACATCACCAATGACCACCCCACCCCACCCCACCTGACATCACCAATGACCACCCCACCCCACATCACCAATGACCTCCATACCCCACCACACTGGCACCTTACATCACCAATGATCACCCCACTCCACCCCACTGACACCTCACATCACCAATGACCACCTCACCCCACCTCACATCACATCACCAATGACCACCCCACCCCACCTCACATCACATCACCAATGACCACCCCACCCCACCTCACATAACATCACCACTGACCACCACACACCACCTCACATCACATCACCAATGACCACCCCACCCCACTGCCACCTCACATGACCAATGACCATCCCACCCCACCTCACATATCATCACCACTGACCACCACACACCACCTCACATCACATCACCAATGATGACCCCAACCCACCTCACATCACATCACCAATGACCACCCCACCCCACCCCACCCCACTGGCACCTCACATCACCAATGACGACCCCACCCCACTGGCACCTCACATCACCAATGACCACCCCCACCCCACCCCACTGGCACCTCACATCACCAATGACCATCCCACCCCACCCCACATCACCAATGACCACCCCACCCCACCCCACTGGCACCTCACATCACCAATGACCACCACACACCACCTCACATCACATCACCACTGATGACCCCAACCCACCTCACATCACATCACCAATGACCACCACACCCCACTCCACCCCACTGGCACATCACATCACCAATGACCACCCCACCCCACCCCACCTTGCATCCCCAATGACCACCACACCCCACCTCACATCACATCACCAATGACCACCCCACCCCACCTCACATCACATCACCAATGACCACCACACCCCACCTCACATCACATCACCAATGACCACCCCACCCCACCAACACCTCACATCACCAATGACCACACCCCACCCCACCTCACATCACCAATGACCACACGCCACCCCACCAACACCTCACATCACCAATGACCACACCCCACCAACACCTCACATCACCAATGACCACCCCACCCCACAAACACCTCACATCACCAATGACCACACCCCACCCCACCCCACTGGCACCTCACATCACCAATGACCACCACACACCACCTCACATCACATCACCACTGATGACCCCAACCCACCTCACATCACATCACCAATGACCACCCCCACCCCACCCCACTGGCACATCACATCACCAATGACCACCCCACCCCACCTCACATCACCAGTGAACACCCCACCCCAGTGGCACCTCACATCACCAATGACCACCCCATCACACCTCACATCACCAATGAGCACCCCACCACACCCCACTGGCACCTCACATCACCAATGACCACCCCACCCCACCCCACATCACCAATGACCACCCCACCCCCACCTCACTGGCACCTCACATCACCAATGACCACCCCACCCCACCAACACCTCTCATCACCAATGACCACCCCACCCCACCCCACCTCACATCACCAATGACCACCCCCACCCCACCCCACTGGCACCTCACATCACCAATGACCATCCCACCCCACCCCACATCACCAATGACCACCCCACCCCCACCCCACTGGCACCTCACATCACCAGTGACCACACAACCCCACCAACACCTCTCATCACCAATGACCACCCCACCCCACTCCACCTCACATCACCAACGACCACCCCCACCCCACCCCACTGGCACCTCACATCACCAATGACCATCCCACCCCACCCCACCTCACATCGCATCACCAATGACCACCTCACCCCACACCACAGAACCAATGACCACCCCACACCACATCACCAATGAGTACCCCATCACACCTCACATCGCCAATGACCAGCCCACCCCACCCCACCTCGCATCACCAATGACCACCACACCCCACCCCACCTGACATCACCAATTACCACCCCACTACACCCCACATCACCAATGACCACCCCACCCCACCCCACTGGCACCTCACATCACCAATGATCACCCCAGCCCATCCCATCCACTGGCACCTCACATCACCAATGACCACCCCACCTCACCTCACAATACCAATGACCACCCCACTAACCCCACCTCACATCACCAATGACCACCACACCCCACCCCACTGGCACCTCACATCACCAATGATCACCCCACCCCAGCCCATCCACTGGCACCTCACATCACCAATGACCACCCCACCTCACCTCACAATACCAATGACCACCCCTTTAACCCCACCTCACATCACCAATGACCACCACACCCCACCCCACTGGCACATCACATCACCAATGATCACCCCACCCCAGCCCATCCACTGGCACCTCACATCACCAATGACCACCCCACTAACCCCACCTCACATCACCAATGACCACCCCACCCCACCACACCAATGACCACCCCACCCCACTGACACCCCACATCACCAATGACCACCCCACCCCACTGGCATCTCACATCACCAATGACCACCCTACCGGCACCTCACATAACATCACCAATGACCACCCCACCCCACCTCACATAACATCACCAATGATCACCCCACCGGCACCTCACATAACATCACCAATGACCACCCCACCCCACCTCACATAACATCACCAATGACCACTCCACCCCACCTCACATAACATCACCAATGATCACTCCACCCCACCTCACATAACATCACCAATGATCACTCCACCCCACCTCACATAACATCACCAATGACCACCCCACCCCACTCCACTGGCACATCACATCACCAATGACCACCCCACCCCACCTCACATCACATCAACAATGATCACCCCACCCCCACACCACCTCACATCACCAATGACCACCCCACCGCACCCCACTGGCACCTCACATCACCAATGACCACCCCACCCCACCTCACATCACCAATGACCACCACACCCCACCTCACATCACATCAACAATGATCACCCCACCCCCACACCACCTCACATCACCAATGACCACCCCACCCCACCCCACTGGCACCTCACATCACCAATGACCACCCCACCCCACCCCACTGCCACCTCACATCACCAATGACCACCCCACCCCACCTCACTTCACCAATGACCACCACACCCCACCTCACATCACATCACCAATGACCACCACAACCCACCCCACCCCACTGTCACCTCACATCACCAATGACCACCCCACCCCACCTCACATCACATCACCAATGACCACCACAACCCACCCCACCCCACTGCCATCTCACTTCACCAATGACCACCACACCCCACCTCACATCACATCACCAATGACCACCCCACCCCACTGTCACCTCACATCACCAATGACCACCCCACCCCACCTCACATCACATCACCAATGACCACCACAACCCACCCCACCCCACTGCCATCTCACATCACCAATGACCACCCCACCCCACCTCACATCACCAATGACCACCCCACCTCACATCACATCACCAATGATTACCCCATCAGACCTCACATCGCCAATGACCAGCCCACTACACCTGACATCACCAATGACCACCCCACCCCACATCACATCACCAATGACCACCCCACCCCACCCCACCTCACATCACCAATGTCCACCCCATCTCACCGGCACCTCACATCACCAATGACCACCCCACCTCACCTCACAATACCAATGACCACCCCACAAACCCCCCCTCACATCACCAATGACCACCACCCCCCCCCCCACTGGCACCTCACATCACCAATGATCACCCCACCCCAGCCCATCCACTGGCACCTCACATCACCAATGACCACCCCACTAACCCCACCCCACATCACCAATGACCACCCCACCCCACCACACCAATGACCACCCCACCCCACTGACACCCCACATCACCAATGACCACCCCACCCCACTGGCATCTCACATCACCAATGACCACCCTACCGGCACCTCACATAACATCACCAATGACCACCCCACCCCACCTCACATAACATCACCAATGATCACCCCACCGGCACCTCACATAACATCACCAATGACCACCCCACCCCACCTCACATAACATCACCAATGACCACTCCACCCCACCTCACATAACATCACCAATGATCACTCCACCCCACCTCACATAACATCACCAATGACCACCCCACCCCACTCCACTGGCACATCACATCACCAATGACCACCCCACCCCACCTCACATCACATCAACAATGATCACCCCACCCCCACACCACCTCACATCACCAATGACCACCCCACCGCACCCCACTGGCACCTCACATCACCAATGACCACCCCACCCCACCTCACATCACCAATGACCACCACACCCCACCTCACATCACATCAACAATGATCACCCCACCCCCACACCACCTCACATCACCAATGACCACCCCACCCCACCCCACTGGCACCTCACATCACCAATGACCACCCCACCCCACCCCACTGCCACCTCACATCACCAATGACCACCCCACCCCACCTCACTTCACCAATGACCACCACACCCCACCTCACATCACATCACCAATGACCACCACAACCCACCCCACCCCACTGTCACCTCACATCACCAATGACCACCCCACCCCACCTCACATCACATCACCAATGACCACCACAACCCACCCCACCCCACTGCCATCTCACTTCACCAATGACCACCACACCCCACCTCACATCACATCACCAATGACCACCCCACCCCACTGTCACCTCACATCACCAATGACCACCCCACCCCACCTCACATCACATCACCAATGACCACCACAACCCACCCCACCCCACTGCCATCTCACATCACCAATGACCACCCCACCCCACCTCACATCACCAATGACCACCCCACCTCACATCACATCACCAATGATTACCCCATCAGACCTCACATCGCCAATGACCAGCCCACTACACCTGACATCACCAATGACCACCCCACCCCACATCACATCACCAATGACCACCCCACCCCACCCCACCTCACATCACCAATGTCCACCCCATCTCACCGGCACCTCACATCACCAATGACCACCCCACCTCACCTCACAATACCAATGACCACCCCACTAACCCCACCTCACATCACCAATGACCACCACACCCCACCCCACTGGCACCTCACATCACCAATGATCACCCCACCCCAGCCCATCCACTGGCACCTCACATCACCAATGACCACCCCACTAACCCCACCCCACATCACCAATGACCACCCCACCCCACCACACCAATGACCACCCCACCCCACTGACACCCCACATCACCAATGACCACCCCACCCCACTGGCATCTCACATCACCAATGACCACCCCACCGGCACCTCACATAACATCACCAATGACCACCCCACCCCACCTCACATAACATCACCAATGATCACTCCACCCCACCACACATCACCAATGACCACCCCATCCCACCTCACATAACATCACCAATGATCACTCCACCCCACCTCACATAACATCACCAATGACCACCCCACCCCACCACACATCACCAATGACCACCCCACCCCACTGACACCCCACATCACCAATGACCACCCCACCCCACTGGCATCTCACATCACCAATGACCACCCTACCGGCACCTCACATAACATCACCAATGACCACCCCACCCCACCTCACATAACATCACCAATGACCACCCCACCCCACCTCACATAACATCACCAATGACCACCCCATCCCACCTCACATCACCAATGACCACCCCACCCCACCTCACATAACATCACCAATGACCACCCCACCCCACCCCACATAACATCACCAATGACCACCCCATCCCACCTCACATAACATCACCAATGATCACTCCACCCCACCTCACATAACATCACCAATGACCACCCCATCCCACCTCACATCACCAATGACCACCCCACCCCACCTCACATAACATCACCAATGACCACCCCACCCCACCTCACATAACATCACCAATGACCACCCCACCCCACCACACATCACCAATGACCACCCCATCCCACCTCACATAACATCACCAATGATCACTCCACCCCACCACACATCACCAATGACCACCCCATCCCACCTCACATAACATCACCAATGATCACTCCACCCCACCACACATCACCAATGACCACCCCATCCCACCTCACATAACATCACCAATGATCACTCCACCCCACCTCACATAACATCACCAATGACCACCCCACCCCACCACACATCACCAATGACCACCCCATCCCACCTCACATAACATCACCAATGATCACTCCACCCCACCTCACATAACATCACCAATGACCACCCCACCCCACCACACATCACCAATGACCACCCCATCCCACCTCACATAACATCACCAATGATCACTCCACCCCACCTCACATAACATCACCAATGACCACCCCACCCCACCACACATCACCAATGACCACCCCACCCCACCACACCAATGACCACCCCACCCCACTGACACCCCACATCACCAATGACCACCCCACCCCACTGGCATCTCACATCACCAATGACCACCCCACCGGCACCTCACATAACATCACCAATGATCACTCCACCCCACCTCACATAACATCACCAATGACCACCCCATCCCACCTCACATAACATCACCAATGACCACCCCACCCCACCTCACATCACATCAACAATGATCACCCCACCCCCACACCACCTCACATCACCAATGACCACCCCACCCCACCCCACTGGCACCTCACATCACCAATGACCACCCCACCGCACCTCACTTCACCAATGACCACCACACCCCACCTCACATCACATCACCAATGACCACCCCACCCCACCTCACATCACATCACCAATGACCACCACAACCCACCCCACCCCACTGCCATCTCACATCACCAATGACCACCCCACCCCACCTCACATCACCAATGACCACCCCACCCCACATCACATCACCAATGACCACCCCACCCCACCCCACCTCACATCACCAATGTCCACCCCATCTCACCGGCACCTCACATCACCAATGACCACCCCACCTCACCTCACAATACCAATGACCACCCCACTAACCCCACCTCACATCACCAATGACCACCACACCCCACCCCACTGGCACCTCACATCACCAATGATCACCCCACCCCAGCCCATCCACTGGCACCTCACATCACCAATGACCACCCCACTAACCCCACCCCACATCACCAATGACCACCCCACCCCACCACACATCACCAATGACCACCCCACCCTACCACACCAATGACCACCCCACCCCACTGACACCCCACATCACCAATGACCACCCCACCCCACTGGCATCTCACATCACCAATGACCACCCTACCGGCACCTCACATAACATCACCAATGACCACCCCACCCCACCTCACATAACATCACCAATGACCACCCCATCCCACCTCACATAACATCACCAATGATCACTCCACCCCACCTCACATCACATCACCAATGACCACCCCACCCCACCTCACATAACATCACCAATGATCACTCCACCCCACCTCACATAACATCACCAATGACCACCCCACCCCACCTCACATAACATCACCAATGACCACCCCACCCCACCTCACATCACATCACCAATGACCACCCCATCCCACCTCACATAACATCACCAATGATCACTCCACCCCACCTCACATAACATCACCAATGACCACTCCACCCCACCTCACATAACATCACCAATGACCACCCCATCCCACCTCACATAACATCACCAATGATCACTCCACCCCACCTCACATAACATCACCAATGACCACCCCATCCCACCTCACATAACATCACCAATGATCACTCCACCCCACCTCACATAACATCACCAATGACCACCCCACCCCACTCCACTGGCACATCACATCACCAATGACCACCCCACCCCACCTCACATCACATCAACAATGATCACCCCACCCCCACCCCACCTCACATCACATCAACAATGATCACCCCACCCCCACCCCACCTCACATCACATCACCAACAACCACCCCACCCCAGCTCACATCACCAATGACCAACCCACCCCACCCCACATCACCAATGACCACCCCACCCCACCTCACATCACCAACAACCACCCCACCCCAGCTCACATCACCAATGACCACCCCACCTCACATCACATCACCAATGACCACCCCACCTCACATCACATCACCAACAACCACCCCACCCCAGCTCACATCACCAATGACCACCCCACCTCACATCACATCACCAATGACCACCCCACCCCACCTCACATCACATCACCAATGATTACCCCATCAGACCTCACATCGCCAATGACCAGCCCACTACACCTGACATCACCAATGACCACCCCACCCCACCTCACATCACATCACCAACAACCACCCCACCCCAGCTCACATCACCAATGACCACCCCACCCCACATCACATCACATCACCAATGACCACCCCACCCCACCTCACATCACCAATGACCACCCCACCCCACCTCACATCACATCACCAATGACCACCCCACCCCACCTCACATCACATCACCAACAACCACCCCACCCCAGCTCACATCACCAATGACCACCCCACCCCACCTCACATCACATCACCAACAACCACCCCACCCCAGCTCACATCACCAATGACCACCCCACCCCAGCTCACATCACCAATGACCACCACACCCCACCTCACATCACATCACCAATGACCACCCCACCCCACATCACCAATGACCAACCCACCCCACCCCACCAGCACCTCACATCACCAATGACCACCCCACCCCACCTCACATCACATCACCAATGATTACCCCATCAGACCTCACATCGCCAATGACCACCCCACCCCACCTCACATCACATCACCAATGATTACCCCATCAGACCTCACATCGCCAATGACCACCCCACCCCACCTCACATCACATCACCAATGATTACCCCATCAGACCTCACATCGCCAATGACCACCCCACCCCACCTCACATCACATCACCAATGATTACCCCATCAGACCTCACATCGCCAATGACCAGCCCACTACACCTGACATCACCAATGACCACCCCACCCCACCCCACATCACATCACCAATGACCACCCCACCCCACCTCACATCACCAATGACCACCCCACCCCACCCCACCTCACATCACCAATGACCACCCCATCTCACCGGCACCTCACATCACCAATCACCACCCCACCTCACCTCACATCACCAATCACCACCCCACCCCACCTCACATCACCAATGACCACCCCACCCCACATCACATCACCAATCACCACCCCACCCCACCTCACATCACCAATGACCACCCCATCTCACCCCACCTCACATCACCAATCACCACCCCACCCCACATCACATCACCAATGACCACCCCACCGCACCTCACGTAGAGCCACTGCCTTACAGCACCAATGACGCTGGTGCAATGTGTGTACAGCTTTCCCTTCTCTCCGTGACCATGGGGCTTTCCTCCAGCTGTCCAGCTCCTTCTCACATCCTAAAGAGGTGCCGGCTGCTGGGGCAATGAGCCCCATCTAGTGTAGGTGAGGAGATCAGTGTGGGAAGGGTGCAAATGGGACAGAGAGAAAATAGATTATGGGGAATGAGATTGGAATGGGGCAAATGGGAAGGAGAGAAAATAGGTTGGGGAATGAGATGGGGGCGCCTACGTGAAGCAGCAATAACTGAGTCACCTCGGTGAATACACTGGCCTCCCATTTCGGTGCCACTCCACATGAAGAGACGGTGAGGCATTCACTCTGCACAGTAAACTGGCTGTTTCCCCAGGCCGGGCCTCCACAGACACAGGGTCCCCTCGATCTATCTGTAACCTGATGAGAGAGGGGTGAATCAGAGATCAGAAAACAGCTCAGCTGAGAGTATGGCACACTGGCACTGGAGATCACGGGGTACAGAGACACGCTAGGTTGGAGAGGTGACGACAGGGTTTGCTAGTGCGTGTGTACAGGGCTTGGGGGTGGGGGTGTGTGTGTGTACAGGGGGTGCGGGTGTGTGTGTGTGTACGTGGGTGGGGGTGTGTACATAGAGCACGTAGCGTGTGTTTGTAGCTGTGCGATCTCAGGCTGCAGATACAATGCTTGCATGCACGTGGGAGAATACACGTGGTGTATAGGGGTGCAGCATGTGGGGGCTATCTATGTGAAAGGTCCCTTGTCCAGGTGTGGAGAGGGGTCCCACATGGATTTACCTATAGGCAGGCAGCTCGCGCTCAGAGGGAGAGGGGTCCCTTGTCCGGGTGTGGGGATGGGTCCCTTGACCAGGTGTGGAGAGGGGTCCCCCGTGGATTTGACTACAGACAGGCAGCTCGTGCTCAGAGGGAGAGGGGTCCCTTGTCCGGGTGTGGGGACAGGTCCCTTGTCCAGGTGTGAGGAGGGGTCCCACGTGGATTTACCTATAGGCAGGCAGCTCGCACTCAGAGGGAGAGGGGTCCCTTGTCCGGGTGTGGGGACGGGTCCCTTGTCCAGGTGTGGAGAGGGGTTCCCCGCGGATTTGACTACAGACAGGCAGCTCGCGCTCAGAGGGAGAGGGGTCCCTTGTCCGGGTGTGGGGACGGGTCCCCCGTGGATTTACCTATAGACAGGCTGCTCGCACTCAGAGGGAGGGGGGTCCCTTGTCTGGGTGTGGGGACATGTCCCCCATGGATTTGACTATAGACAGGCTGCTCGCACTCTGAGGGAGAGGGGTCCCTTGTCCGGGTGTGGGGACGGGTCCCTTGTCTGGGTGTGGGGACATGTCCCCCATGGATTTGACTATAGACAGGCTGCTCGCACTCTGAGGGAGAGGGGTCCCTTGTCCGGGTATGGGGACGGGTCCCCCGTGGATTTACCTATAGACAGGCTGCTCGCGCTCAGAGGGAGAGGGGTCCCTGCTGGATGAATGCCCATGTTGTTTCTGCCGCTCTATGTGAGGAGTCCACCAGTGGGGCCGTTCCTCTGGACCACCTTCCAATGCAGTCCTCTTGCACTGACGCAGACACTCATCCTCCGTCTCAAAGTTGTTCCGATTTCCAAGACAACTGCCATACCAGAAGCGGTTACAGACGGCAGACTCGGGGATGAAAAACCAGCGGACGGTCCAGTCTGTACATGGGCCATTGGCGAACAGGAGCTGGCAGTGGGCCGGGTATGCTGTGGACAGGCAGGAAGCAGCAGATTAACGTAGCCTTCACCCTGACAGCCCTCACTGCACATTGCAACCAAACTCCCCCACCCCACGGATCCCCACCCCACAGATCTCCACCCCAACAAACCACCACCACACTGAACCCCCACCCCACAGATCCCCCACCACACCAAACCCCCACCCCACTGAACCCCCACCCCACAGAACCCCACCACACAGATCCACCACACCGAACCCCCACCCCACAGATCCCCCACTGCACCGAACCCCCACCCCACAGATCCCCCACCACACAGAATGCCCACCCCACAGATCCCCACCCCAACAAACCCCCAGCACACAGATCCCCCACCCCACCAAACCCCCACCACACAGATCCCCCACCCCAACAAACCCCCAGCACACAGATCCCCCACCCCACCGAACCCCCAGCACACAGATCCCCCACCACACAGATCCCCCACCCCACAGATGCCCCACCACACCGAACCCCCACCACACAGATCTCCACCCCACTGAACCCCCACCCCACAGAACCCCACCACACAGATCCCCCACCATACTGAACCCCACCCCACAGATCCACACCACACCACACCGAACCCCCACCCCACAGATCCCCTACCACACAGATCCCCCACCCCACCGAACCCCTAGCACACAGTTCCCCCACCCCAACAAACCCCCAGCACACAGATCCCCCACCCCACAGAACCCCACCACACAGAACCCCCACCCTACCGAACCCCCACCCCACAGATCCCCCATCACACCAAACCCCCACCCCACAGATCCCCTACCCCACAGATCCCCCACCCCACTGAACCCCCACCCCACTGAACCCCTACCCCACAGATCCCCCACCACACCAAACCCCCACCACACAGATCCCCACCACACTGAACCCCCACCCCACAGATCCCCCACCACACAGAACGTCCACCACACCGAACCCCCACCACACAGATCCGCACCACACAGATCCCCACCACACCGAACCCCCACCCCACAGATCCCCCACCACACCGAACCCCCACTCCACAGAACCCCCGCCCCACAGATCCCCCAAAGCACTGAGCTGTGACCTCACCTTAACCCTTGTTTCAATACACTCTATCTCAGCAGCTCCCCGGCTCTGAAATTTCCAATGCTGTCTCTGTGACACATTACGGTATTTTCTCAGATTGAGGTGTTACATAAATGCTGGTGTTTGTAAGTGTTACTAACTAGCCCACTCTGGAGCGCTCATGTAGAGGGAGATGAGGGTCGTGGCTATAAGGCCATTATGCCATAAGATATAGGAGCAGAAGTAGGCCATTTGGCCCATTGAGTCTGCTCCACCATTCAATCATGGGCTGATCCAATTCTTCCAGTCATCCCCACTTCCCTGCTTTCACCCCATACCCGTTGATGCCGTGGTTAATCAAGAACCTATCTATCTCTGCCTTATATGCACCCAATGACTTGGCCTCCACAGCCGAATGTGGCAACAAATTCCACAGATTTACCACCCTCTAACTAATCTCTCCGCATCTCTGTTCTCAACATCACACCCCTGCTCTTATATTCTAGACCTCTAGAAACGAATGCCAACATTGCATTCGCCTTCTTCACCACTGACTCAACCTGGAGGTTAACCTTTAGGGTATCCTGCACAAGGATTCCCAACTCACTTTGCATCTCTGCTTCTTGAATTCTCTCCCCATCGAAATTATAGTCTGCCAATTTATTTCTCCCACCAAAGTGTGTGACCATACACTTTCCCACAAAGTATTTTATTTGCCACTTCTTTGCCCATTCCCCTAAACTATCTAAGTCTCTCTGCAGGCTCTCTGTTTCCTCAACACTAGCCACTCCTCCACCTATCTTTGTATCATCAGCAAATTTAGCCACAAATCCATTAATCCCATAGTCCAAATCATCGACATACATCGTAAAAAGTAGCGGTCCCAACACCAACTCCTGTGGAACTCCCTGGTAACCGGCAGCCAGCCAGAATAGGATCCTTTTATTCCCACTCCCTGTTTTCTGCTGATCAGCCAATGCTCCACCCACACTAGTAACTTCCCTGTAATTCCATGGGCTCCTATCTTGCTAAGCAGCCTCACATGCGGCACCTTGTTAAAGGCCTTCTGAAAATCTAAGTACACTACATCAATTGCATCTCCTTTGTCTACCCTGCTTGTAATTTCCTCAAAAAACTGCAGTAGGTTTGTCAGGCAGCATTTTCCTTTCAGGAAACCATGCTGGCTTTGGCCTATCTTGTCATGTTCCTCCAGGTACTCAGTAATCTCATCCCTAACAATCGATTCCAACCACTTCCCAACCAGTGATGTCAGGCTAACAGGTCTATAGTTTCCTTTCTGCTGGCTCCCACCCTTCTTAAATAGCAAAGTAACATTTAAAATTTTCCAGTCATCCAGTACAATGCCAGAATCTATCGATTCTTGAAAGATCAGTGTTAATGCCTCTGCAATCTCTCCAGCTACTTCCTTCAGAACCCGAAGGTACATTCCTTCCAGACTTATCCACCCTCAAACCATTAAGCTTCCTGAGCACATTCTCCGTTGTAATTTTCACTGCACAAACTGCACTTCTGTGCGGGAATCACAGACAGTAAGCACACATATCAAGATCTACTTACGGTGGTTGGGCCCGTCTCTGCACCCTTCACCACTTGGTCCCTGGGCCAAGGAGGCCTCATCCCGACAGCAGCCGTACATGGAACTCCTGCACTCATCTGGCGGACTGCTCTGGGCCATCACTCTCGGATCCTACACCAGGGGTGACAAGGCAGTGCTGGTCAATATTTTCACCACCCCAGCTGCCTTTATTGGCATCACCTTCCTTTGTGTGGGGTGTGACTGGAGTGCACCCCACTGAGTAGCTTCACCAGGGTTCCCAGTGAACCACTGGAATATAGGGAAATGTCCCAAGTCACTGCACACAAGGCTTTAGGGTCTCCTCAATGAGAAGGGAGAAATTGCATGAGGTGGACGAGTGCAGGGAGGTAGTGAGTGGGAGCAGAAAGTTTGGATCATGGGACGTGGGGGTCTGGAGAGGGGGAGTGTTGAGGGGTGGGAATCAGAGGAGGGAAGATCTGGGAAGATTGCCTGGGGTTAGTAGATTGAGCAGAGGGATGTCAGGCCACAGGAAGCTTTGAAGATGGGATCACATTAAAGTTTCTGAGCTGTCAGAGTTGAGAGCTGGAGTAGGGTTAGGTAAGGGCAAGGATGGAGATGCTTGATCAGTGGTGGGGAGGATGGGATCACTGGTCACAGGTGGATGATTCAGGGTGGGGTTAGCTGGGGGGATTCAGTGAGATAGGGTGGAGCATTTGCCTGGATGTGGGTGGGTGGAGTTTGGCTCAGTGGGTAAGCCTGATGGGGTGGGAGTGCAGGGCTGGTCAAAAGTGTGTGAATGAGCGATTCACAGTGGGATTGGGGTTTGGTGGGCTGGGGTAAAGTTGAGTGGATTGGGGTAGCTTCAGTGAGCCAGGGTGGGGCAGGGTGAAGTTGGGTTAGAGGAGCAGCAGTGCCAATGCACTAAGGTGGACACCACAGTTCCTGGGCCCAGTTACTGGTGCCCAGTCAGTCTGGTTATTGCCGACCTCCCCTGGACCCTGGACCCTGGACCTGGTCACGGCTGGTGACAGTGACCTTCATGAAGAGTGGGTGTGAGGTTCAGTGAAGCTGTCTCCATTGATTTGACAGGGTCCTGTGTAGACACTTTCTCAACATGGGGTGCTGCACTGCGTATGTTCCATCTCCATCGGAAGTCCTTGCCCAGATGACCCATGGTCTGCCTATCTGCGTCACATAGAAAATGGAACAGTACCGCACAGCTCAGGCCTTTCAGCCTAGCCCACAATGTTATGCCAAACCAATTAAACCAATGATTCCTTAATAATCTAATCCCTCTTCACCACACATTGATCATATCCTCCTCCCCCACTTCTCTACACATTCATGAGCCTCGCTAAGTCACTTAAATGCTCCTATGCTATCTATCTCCATGTCTATCCCTGACAGTGATTTACGTGTAAAAAAACCTTGCCCTACACATTTCCTTTTAACCTGATCCCTCTCACCTGAAATAAGTGCTCTCCAGTAACAGAAACATAGAAAGCCTACAGCACAATACAGGCCCTTCGGCCCACAAAGCTGTGCCAAGCATGTTCTTACCTTAGAAATTACCTAGGGTTACCCATGGCCCTCTATTTTTCTGAGGTCCATGTACCTGTCCAGGAGTCTCTTAAAAGACCCGATCATATCCGTCTCCACCACCGTCGCTGGCGGCCTAGTACTGCACACTCCAAAACCAGGGAGAATATTCTGGCTCTCCTCTCTATGCCTCTCATAGTTTTCTCTATCAAATCTCCTCTCCACATCTGCCACTCTGGAGAAAAGGACCAGCTTCTCCTTATAGAACATGTCCTCCAAATCTGACAGCATCCTGGTAAACTATTTCTGAATCCTTTCCAAAGCCTCCACATCCTTCCGATAATGAGGCAACCAGAATTCAATGCAAGACTCTAAATATGGCCTAGCGGCTGTAGCATAGCTTCCTAGTTCTTGAACTCAAAGCCTTGACTAACAAAGGCAAACAGGCCATACACCTTCTACTATCCTACTTGGACCCTGCTCAAAAATCCAATTCCCAGGAAGGTTTCTATTAATCTTCTTACCATAGACATGAGACCCTCCAGTCTACAATTTCCAAGATTATCCCTTCTTCCCTTCTTGAACAATGGAACAAATTAGCTTCCAGCCAGTCCTCCAGTACCCTGACCTTTTATGCCCTGATTTATCAAGAATCTGACAACCTCCGCCTTAATACATAGAACATAGAACAGTACAGCACAGTACAGGCCCTTCAGCCCACAATGTTGTGCCGACCCTCAAACCCTGCCTCCCATATAACCCCCCCCCCACCTTAAATTCCTCCATATACCTAACTAGTAGTCTCTTAAATTTCACTAGTGTATCTGTCTCCACCACTGACTCAGGCAGTGCATTCCACGCACCAACCACTCTCTGAGTAAAAAACCTTCCTCTAATATCACCCTTGAACTTCCCACGCCTTACCTTAAAGCTATGTCCTCTTGTATTGAGCAGTGGTGCCCTGGGGAAGAGGCGCTGGCTATCCACTCTATCTATTCCTCTTATTATCTTGTACACCTCTATCATGTCTCCTCTTATCCCCCTTCTCTCCAAAGAGTAAAACCCTAGTTCCCTTAATCTCTGATCATAATCCATACTCTCTAAACCAGGCAGCATCCTGGTAAATCTCTTCTGTACCCTTTCCAATGCTTCCACATCCTTTCTATAGTGAGGCGACCAGAACTGGACACAGTACTGCAAGTGTGGCCTAACCAGAGTTTTACAGAGCTGCATCATTACATTGCGACTCTTAAACTCTATCCCTCGACTTATGAAAGCTAACCCCCCATAAGCTTTCTTAACTACTCTATCTACCTGTGAGGCAACTTTCAGGGATCTGTGGACATGTACCCCCAAATCCCTCTGCTCCTCCACACTACCAAGTATCCTGCCATTTACTTTGTACTCTGCCTTGGAGTTTGTCCTTCCAAAGTGTACCACCTCACACTTCTTCGGGTTGAACTCCATCTGCCACTTCTCAGCCCACTTCTGCATCCTATCAATGTCTCTCTGCAATCTTAGACAATCCTCTACACTATCTACAACACCACCAACCTTTGTGTTGTCTGCAAACTTGCCAACCCACCCTTCTACCCCCACATCCAGGTCGTTAATAAAAATCACGAAAAGTAGAGGTCCCAGAACAGATCCTTGTGGGACACCACTAGTCACAACCCTCCAATCCAAATGTACTCCCTCCACCACCACCCTCTACCTTCTGCAGGCAAGCCAATTCTGAATCCACTTGGCCAAACTTCCCTGGATCCCATGCCTTCTGACTTTCTGAATAAGCCTACCATGTGGAACCTTATCAAATGCCTTACTAAAATCCATGTAGATCACATCCACTGCACTACCCTCATCTATATGCCTGGTCACCTCCTTAAAGAACTCTATCAGGCTTGTTAGACACGATCTGACCTTCACAAAGCCATGCTGACTGTCCCTGATCAGACCATGATTCTCTAAATGCCCACAGATCCTATCTCTAAGAATCTTTTCTAACAGCTTTCCCCACCACAGACGTAAGGATCACTCGTCTATAATTACCCGGACTATCCATACTACCTTTTTTGAACAAGGGGACAATATTCGCCTCTCCAGTTTCAGTACAACCTTTCTTAGATAAGGGGCCAAAAACTGCTCACAAAACTCCAAGTGAGTCCTCACAGTCCTTTATATAAACCTTATGGCCATATAACAATTACAGCACGGAAACAGGCCATCTCAGCCCTTCTAGTCCATGCCGAACACCTACTCTCACCTAGTCCCACCGACCTGCACTCAGCCCATAAACCTCCATTCCTTTCCTGTCCATATACCTATCCAATTTTACTTTAAATGACAATATCGAACCTGCCTCTACCACTTCTGCTGGAAGCTCATTCCACACAGCTACCACTCTCTGAGTAAAGAAGTTTCCCCTCATGTTACCCCTAAACTTTTGCCCCCTAACTCTCAACTCACGTTATAAAGCCTCAACATCACATTCTTGCTTTTACCTTCTAGTCCTCTCAAAATTTATGCTAACACTGCATTTGCCTTCCCTACCACTGATTTAAGACCATAAGATCATATGATATAGGAGCAGTAGGCCATTCAGCCCATCGAGTCTGCTCCACCATTCAATCATGGGCTGATCCAATTCTTCCAGTCATCCCCACTCCCCTGCTTTCACCCCATACCCTTTGATGCCCTGGCTAATCATGAACCTATCTATCTCTGCCTTAAATGCACCCAATGATTTGGCCTCCACAGCCGAACGTGGCAACAAATTCCACAGATTTACCACCCTCTGACTAAAGTAATTTTTCCGCATCTCAGTTCCAAATGGACATCCTTCAATCCTGAAGTCATGCCCTCTTGTCCTAGAATCCACTAACATAGGAAATAACTTTGCCATATCTAATCTGTTCAGGCCTTTTTACATTCAGAATGTTTCTATGAGATCCCCCCTCATTCTCCTGAACTCCAGGGAATACAGCCCAAGAGCTGCCAAATGTTACTCATAGGGTAACCCTTTCATTTCTGGTATCTTTCTCATGAATCTTCTCTGAACCTTATCTAATGTCAGTATATCCTTTCTAAAATGAGCCCAAAACTGCACACAATACTCCAAGTGTGGTCTCACGAGTGTCTTACAGAGCCTCAACATCACATCCCTGCTCTTATATTCTATACCTCTGGAAATGAATGCCAACACTGCATTCACCTTCTGCACCACTAACTCAACCTGGAGGTTAACCTTTAGGGTATCCTGCACAAGGACTCCCAACTCCCTTTACACCTCTGCATTTTGAATTCTCTCCCCATCTAAACAATAGTCTATCCACTTATTTCTTCCAGCAAAGTGCATGACCATACACTTTCCAACATTGTATTTCATTTGCCACTTCTTTGCCCATTCCCCTAAACTATCTAAGTCTCTCTCCAGGCTCTCTGTTTCCTCAACAGCCCACTCCTCCATCTATCTTTGTATCATTGGCAAATTTAGCCACAAATCCATTAATCCCGTAGTCCAAATCATCGACATACATTGTAAAAAGCAGTGGTCCCAACACTGGCCCCTGTGGAACTCCACTGGCAGCCAGCCAGAACAGGATCCCTTTATTCCCACTCTCTGTTTTCTGCCGACCAGCCAATGCCCCACCCATGCTAGTAACGTCCCTGTAATTCCATGGGCTCTTATCTTGCTAAGCACTCTCATATGCGGCACCTTGTCAAAGGCCTTCTGAAAATCCAAGTACACCACGTCTACTGCATCTCCTTTGTCTACCCTGCTTGAAATTTCTTCAAAAAATTGCAATAGGTTAGTTAGGCAGGATTTTCCTTTTGGCCTATCTTGTCATGTGCCTCCAGACAGTCCATAATTTCATCTCTAACCTGCAAGTTAATCTTTAGGGAATTCTGCATAATGACTCCCAAAGTCCCTTTGCACCTTTCATTTTTGATTTTTTTCCCGTTTAGAAAACAGTCTATGTCTTTATTCCTTCTACCAAAGTGCATGACCTTACACTTCCTGACATTATATTCCATCTGCCACTTCTTTGCCCATTCTCATAATCTATCCAAATCCTGCAGACTCCCTTCTTCCTCAATACAACCTGCCCTTCCACCTATCTACATGTCGTCTGCAAACTCGGCCACAAAGCCATTAATTCCGTCATTCAAATCATTGATATATAACATAAAAAGAGGCAGCCCCAACACTGACAACTGCGGAACACCGTTAGTCACCGGCAGGCAATCATTGCTTCCTATCAACCAGCCAATGCTCTATCCATGTTAGTATCTTTCCTGTAATACCATGGGCTCTTATCTTGCTAAGCAGCCTCATGTGCTGTGTCAAAGGCCTTCTGAAAAACCAAGTAAACAACATCAATTCTCCCTTGGCTATCCTGCTTGTTATTTCCTCAAAATAATTTTTATATCTCTATCAAACCTCCCCTCGTTCTCCAGAGAATGACGTCCTAACCTATAACTCTATTCCCTATAACTCAGGTCCCAAGGTCCCAGTAACATCCTTGTAGATTTCCTCTGCACTCTTTCTATTTTATTGATACCTTTCCTGTACGCGGGTGACCTAGAACTGTACACCAATGTCTTATACTTCAACCTAACATCCCAACTTCTGAACTCAGTACTCTGATTTATGAAGGCCAATGTGCCAAGAGTCCTCTTTACAACCATATTTACCTGTGATGCCACTTTCAAGGAATTATGCATCTGCATTCCCAGATCAATGGTATAACAGGAAAACCCATGGTATGTCAGGAAAGATACCAACATGGATAGAAGATTGGATGACTGGCAGGAGGCAAACAGTGGGGATAAAGGGGATCTTTTCTGGTTGGCTGACGATGATTAGTGGTGTTTCACAGGGGTTGGTGTTGGGGCCACCTCTTTTCATGTTCCATGTCAATGATTCGGATGATGGAATTGATGGCTTTATGGCCAAGTTTGTGGACAATGCAAAGGTGGGTGAAGGGGCAGGTGGTGTTGAAGAAGCAGGGAGTCTGCAGAAGAACTTAGACAGATCAAAGAAATGCCAATGCAATACAGTGTAGGGAAGTGTATAAGTCATGCACTTTGGTAGAAAGAATAAAGACGTAGACTATTTTCTGAACAGAGAGAAGATTCATATATCAGAGGGGAAAAGGGACTTGTGAGACCTTGTGCAGATTTCCTGAAGGTTAACTTGTAGGTGGAATTGGCGGTAAGGAATGCAAATGCTATGTTGGCATTCATTTCAAAATGACTAGAATATCAAAACAAGGATGTAATGCTGAGACTTTATAAGACAATGGGCAGACCACACTTGGAGTATTTTGAGCAATTTTGGGCCCCTTAGCTAAGAAAGAATGTGCTGGCATTGGGGAGGGTCCAGAGGAGGTTAATGAGAATGATGTTGGGAATGAAAGGGTTAACATAAGATTTGATGGCTCTGGACCCGTACTCATTGGAGTTCAGAAGAATGAGGGAGAATCTAATTGAAACCTATCGAATATTGAAAGGCCTAGTTAGAATGGACATGGAGAGGATGTTTCCTATAAGGAGAGAGTCTAGGACCAGCGGGCACAGCTTCAGAATAGAAGGATGTCCCTTTCAAACAGAGATGCGGAGGAATTTCTTTAGCCAGAGGGTGATGAATCTGTTGAATTCATTGCCACAGGCAGCTCTGGAGGCCAAGGCATTGGGTATATTTAAAGTGGAGGTTGATAGGTTCTTGATTAGTCAGGGTTTCAACGGTTACAGGAAGAAGGTAGGAGAAGGGGGGTTAAGAGGGAAAATAAATCAACCATAATGGAATGGTGGAGCAGACTCGATAGGCTGAATGGACTAATTCTGGTCTTTTTTTGGTTCTAATGCACTCCTCAGTGCCCTATCATTCGCTCAGGTAGTCCTACCCTGGTTTGTCCTCCCAAAGTCATACTAGTCTGAATTAAGTTCCATCTGCCCTTTTTCAGCCCATTTTTCTACCTGGGCCAGATCCCACTGCAACATTTGATAGCCTTCCTCACTGTCATCCCCAAATTTGCTGACCTTCTATAGTTCCCTTCTGGCCACCATTCCAAGCCTTGCACACACTTCCTTCAACTTCTTGACTAAATTAAATACCTCTCTTGTCATCCAAGGTTGTTGCCATCCGTGTCATTCCCTCTTTCTAGTACAAACTGGTCCTGGTTGGAGCATGTGTAGTCCTAAACCAAACTCATGTAATGGCTTGACAGTGGAGGACGTGCTCAGTGTGATGACTTTACAGTGGAAGATGTGCTCAGTGTGATGACTTTATAGTGGAGGACGTGCTCAGTGTGATGACTTTATAGTGGAGGACGTGCTCAGTGTGATGACTTTACGGTGGAGGACGTGCTCAGTGTGATGACTTTACAGTGGAGGACGTGCTCAGTGTGATGACTTTACAGTGGAAGATGTGCTCAGTGTGATGACTTTACGGTGGAGGACGTGCTCAGTGTGATGACTTTATAGTGGAAGATGTGCTCAGTGTGATGACTTTACAGTGGAAGATGTGCTCAGTGTGACGACTTTACAGTGGAGGATGTGCTCAGTGTGATGACTTTACACTGGAAGATGTGCTCAGTGTGATGACTTTACAGTGGAGGATGTGCTCAGTGTGACGACTTTACAGTGGAGGATGTGCTCAGTGTGATGACTGTACGGTGGAAGATGTGCTCAGTGTGACGACTTTACAGTGGAGGATGTGCTCAGTGTGACGACTTTACAGTGGAGGATGTGCTCAGTGTGATGACTGTACGGTGGAAGATGTGCTCAGTGTGATGACTGTACGGTGGAGGACATGCTCAGTGTGATGACTTTACAGTGGAAGATGTGCTCAGTGTGATGACTTTATAGTGGAAGATGTGCTCAGTGTGATGACTTTACAGTGGAGGACGTGCTCAGTGTGATGACTTTATAGTGGAAGATGTGCTCAGTGTGATGACTGTACGGTGGAGGACGTGCTCAGTGTGATGACTTTATAGTGGAAGATGTGCTCAGTGTGATGACTTTATAGTGGAAGATGTGCTCAGTGTGATGACTTTACAGTGGCGGATGTGCTCAATGTGATGACTTTACACTGGAAGATGTGCTCAGTGTGATGACTGTACGGTGGAGGACGTGCTCAGTGTGATGACTTTATAGTGGAAGATGTGCTCAGTGTGATGACTTTATAGTGGAAGATGTGCTCAGTGTGATGACTTTACAGTGGCGGATGTGCTCAATGTGATGACTTTACAGTGGAGGACGTGCTCAGTGTGATGACTTTATAGTGGAAGATGTGCTCAGTGTGATGACTTTACAGTGGCGGATGTGCTCAATGTGATGACTTTACAGTGGAGGACGTGCTCAATGTGATGACTTTATAGTGGAAGATGTGCTCAGTGTGATGACTTTACAGTGGAGGACGTGCTCAGTGTGATGACTTTATAGTGGAAGATGTGCTCAGTGTGATGACTTTACAGTGCCGGATGTGCTCAGTGTGATGACTTTACGGTGGAGGACGTGCTCGGTGTGATGACTTTACAGTGGAGGATGTGCTCAGTGTGATGACTTTACAGTGGAGGACGTGCTCAGTGTGATGACTTTACAGTGGAGGACGTGCTCAGTGTGATGACTTTACAGTGGAGGACGCGCTCGGTGTGATGACTTTACAGTGGAAGACGTGCTCAGTGTGACGACTTTACACTGGAAGATGTGCTCAGTGTGATGACTTTACAGTGGAGGATGTGCTCAATGTGATGACTTTACAGTGGAGGATGTGCTCAGTGTGATGACTTTATAGTGGAAGATGTGCTCAGTGTGATGACTTTACAGTGGACGACATGCTCAGTGTGATGACTTTACAGTGGAGGATGTGCTCAGTGTGATGACTTTACACTGGAGGACGTGCTCAGTGTGATGGCTTTACAGTGCCGGATGTGCTCAGTGTGATGACTTTACAGTGCCGGATGTGCTCAGTGTGATGACTTTACAGTGGAGGACGCGCTCGGTGTGATGACTTTACAGTGGAGGACGTGCTCAGTGTGATGACTTTATAGTGGAAGATGTGCTCAGTGTGATGACTTTATAGTGGAAGATGTGCTCAGTGTGATGACTTTACAGTGGCGGACGCGCTCGGTGTGATGACTTTACAGTGGAGGACGTGCTCAGTGTGATGACTTTATAGTGGAAGATGTGCTCAGTGTGATGACTTTATAGTGGAAGATGTGCTCAGTGTGATGACTTTACAGTGGCGGACGCGCTCGGTGTGATGACTTTACAGTGGAGGATGTGCTCAGTGTGATGACTTTACACTGGAGGACGTGCTCAGTGTGATGACTTTATAGTGGAAGATGTGCTCAGTGTGATGACTTTACAGTGGCGGACGCGCTCGGTGTGATGACTTTACAGTGGAGGACGTGCTCAGTGTGATGACTTTACACTGGAGGACGTGCTCAGTGTGATGACTTTATAGTGGAAGATGTGCTCAGTGTGATGACTTTACAGTGGAAGACGTGCTCAGTGTGATGACTTTACAGTGGAGGACGTGCTCAGTGTGATGACTTTCTAGTGGAAGATGTGCTCAGTGTGATGACTTTACAGTGGCGGATGTGCTCAGTGTGATGACTTTACAGTGGAGGACGTGCTCAGTGTGATGATTTTATAGTGGAAGATGTGCTCAGTGTGATGACTTTACAGTGGCGGACACGCTCGGTGTGATGACTTTACACTGGAAGATGTGCTCAGTGTGATGACTTTACAGTGGAAGACGTGCTCAATACTCACAGAGATCAGTTCACCTTCATCAAGAAGATCATCAGTTGGATGCCTTGGACACCCGAGCTGGTTAAACCCTCTCGCAGACGTCAGTCCATCTGGACAACAACCGTACCTGAGCATTTCAGACAAACACATAATCCAATAAACATGGGCGTGTTTGAACGGGATTGTGAAGTGTTCTACTTCTCACTGACTCTGGGCAGGCAAAAACCTCTATACATTGCTGGGGTGGAAAGGAGGCTTCATCATCGCAGAACAACTTGTGGACGACAAGTGTTGTCCTGAGGACTGTTCTTTGATGATATGCTTTGCCTTTTTAATCCCAGTTAGGGCTGCAAGTCTTTCATTTGGAATCATTTGTTTCCAGTGTCTCTAGCATTCAGTAACAGTTTGAAATGAAAGAGGAGATTGGTATCTTGAGGTGTTCGCCGAGCTTGAAGGTTAGGTTGCAAACATTTTGTCGCCATTCAAGGAGCCATCAATAGTACACAACAGTGTTTACGCTCACAATGACTGATAACCAGAGATACAGATCAGCAGAGATCACCCAGCTATCTGGTCAGCTGGGACCCACAGAGACCAGTGACCAGTGCGATGAGAACAGCGAGTCGGCACCAATATAAACACGGACTCTAGGCAGAAACAATGCTCGGCTGTGCACTGATAATGTCACCTTCAGGCTCAGCAAACAGCCCTACAAACAATGGGGCAGTGTCCTTGTGCCAGGGTGGGAGACAAGCCAGAGTTTGTCAGGGCACTCTCTGATGACCCATCCACCACCGGAAACCAAGCTGAGGCAGGGCCATTAAAGAGGTGAAATTTGAATAATTAACAAAAAAATTCAGTAGGAGGGATTGTAAACAAGGATCCTCCACTGTCCACAGAAACATACTGACTAGAGCACGAGTAGGCCATTCAGCTGAGTCTGTTCCACTGTTCAACAGATCATCCCATGCTCTTCCCACCACCATCCCCCAAAGCCTTTTGTGCCTAGAAATCTGCCCACTTAGGTTCCACACCCATACAGTGGCATGCAAAAGTTTGGGCACCCCAGTCAAAATTTCTGTTGCTGTAAATAGATAAGCGAGTAAAAGATGAACTGATTTCCAAAAGGCATAAAGTTAAAGATGGCACATTTCTTTAATATTTTAAGCAAGATTACTTTTTAATTTCCATCTTTTACAGTTTCAAAATAACAAAAAAGGGCCCGAAGCAAAAGTTTGGGCACCCTGCATGGTCAGTACTTAGTAACACCCCCTTTGGCAAGTATCACAGCTAGTAAACGCTTTCCGTAGCCAGCTAAGATTCTTTCAATTCTTGATTGGGGGATTTTTGCCCATTCTTCCTTGCAAAAGGCTTCTAGTTCTGTGAGATTCTTGGGCCGTCTTGCATGCACTGCTCTTTTGAGGTCTATCCACAAATTTTCGATAATGTTTAGGTCAATCCACCATGGTGCTTAACAGTTGGAGAGGTGTTCTTTTCATGAAATTCTGCACCCATTTTTTCTCCAAATATACCTTTGCTCATTGCAGCCAAAAAGTTCTATTTTAACTTCAACAGTCCACAGGACTTGTTTCCAAAATGCATCAGGCTTGTTTAGATGTTCCTTTGCAAACTTTTGATGCTGAGTTTTGTGGTCAGGATGCAGGAAAGGTTTTCTTCTGATGACTCCTCCATGAAGGTCATATTTGTGCAGGTGTTGCTGCACAGTAGAACAGTGCACCACCACTCCACAGTCTGCTAAATCTTCCTGAAGGTCTATTACAATCAAACGGGGGTTTTGATTTGCCTTTCTAGCAATCCTATGAGCAGTTCTCTCGAAAGTTTTCTTGGTCTTCCAGACCTTAACTTGACCTCCACCATTCCTGTTAACTGCCATTTCTTAATGACATTATCAACTGAGGAAACGGCTATCTGAAAATGCTTTGCTATCTTCTTATAGCCTTCTCCTGCTTGTGGGCATCATTTATTTTAATTTTCAGAGTGCTAGGCAGCTACTTAGAGGAGCCCATGGCTGCTGATTGCTGGGACAAGGTTTGAGGAGTCAGGGCATTTACAAAGCTTTGAAATTTGCATCACCTGGCCTTTCCTAACGATGACTATGAACAAGCCATAGCCCTAACAAGCTAATTAATGTCTGAGACCTTGGTAAAAGTTATCTGAGAGCTCAAATCTCTTGGGGTGCCCAAACTTTTGCATGGTGCTCCCTTCCTTTTCTCACTCGAAAATTGTACAAAACAAAAATAATAAACTAATCTTGCTTAAAATGTTGAAAGGAATGTTTCATCTTTAACTTTATGACTTTTGGAGATCAGTTAATCTTCTACTCACTTAACTATTCACAGTAACAGAAATTTTGACCGGGGTGCCCAAAATTTTGCATGCCACTGTATGTAGGAAGAGTTCCACACATTCACCAGCCTTCGGGTAAAGAAATTCCCCTTACCTGTATCCTGAGACTGTGGCCCACTGTACTAGACCATGCATCCAGTTTGTCTACTTCTGCAACAATTTTAACTGTTACAATAATGTTTACTTTAAAGACTACAGGGCCAGTCAAACTAACATCTCCTGATTGAAGAGCCCCAGCAGCTCAGGAACTGTTTGCTGAACCTTCACTGCTGAGCCCTGCCCTGTCCGGTCTCTCCCAGTCTCAAGCCTCCCATCCTGCGGCATCTGAATTAGAATCAGGTTTTCTATCACTGACGTGTGTCGTGAAATGTCTTGTTTTGCAGCAGCAGAACAATGCAAGGCATAAAAATTATTATGAGACACAAAAATAAACTGCAAAAGACACATCACAAGGTCTGAAAGGTGCTTCTTGAAGCATTATGAGGTCTGTAGTCTCCTTTTCAATGGTAGTAAGGCACCGTTTCAAACTCGGAGCCTTTCTGTGTCTGGTCTGGCACACAGTGAAGCCTCACCACCTTCTACAGATCCCAGCTCCTGTTGCTCAGTGCTCAGGTCAAATGCTTCACCACAGTTTACCACTTTTGGGGACTATATATGTGTACCCCTACATCGCTCTGATCTACCACACTCCCCAGACCTTTGCATTCACTGTCGAAACCCTGCTTTGCTTTAACTGACCAAAATACAACACTTCTGCAATGAAGGACAACAGAACATTTGTTCCCAGCGATTGGTGTACCTCTGAATGTCTAAACTTTCCCCAATAATAATGGTCTTCTTTCTGCCAGGATGTAAACCGCAGTCAGCCCTGTTGCATGGCAGAGGTTGTACCCACCATGCTGGCTGAGAGACAGCACCATTATTCACTGAGGAAGACCAGCAGTATCAGGTGACTGGGGAAGGTCATGTGACACTGGAACCGAGCAACAACCCTAGGCTTTGTTTGGCTGATGTAGGAAATCTCCCAACCCTCTACCCCCATCAAGTTAGCCCAGGCATTTCAGCAGGGTCAGTGGCTGGGAGTTCAGTGCTTGAACCAGGGGAAAGGCAGTGGGCTGGTGAAAGAGGCTGTAACACCTACACTGCTCCCAGCTTCCATGACTGCCAACAGGACCCACTGCCCCACAACAATAAGGTCCAAAGATGGTCCCTCTTCAAGCCGGGAGATTGCCTGAGCTCAGATACTGGCAGCAAACGGGAAAGAACCAACAGGGTGTCAGTGAGGAGTTCAGGGCCTCTACCAATACTCAGAGTCATTGAAATTTGTGTTAAGAAACATAGAAACATAGAAAATAGGTGCAGGAGTAGGCCATTCGGCCCTTCGAGCCTGCACCGCCATTTATTATGATCATGGCTGATCATCCAACTCAGAACCCCGCCCCAGCCTTCCCTCCATACCCCCTGACCCCTGTAGCCACAAGGGCCATATCTAACTCCCTCTTAAACATAGCCAATGAACTGGCCTCAACAGTTTGCTGTGGCAGAGAATTCCACAGATTCACCACTCTCTGTGTGAAGAAGTTTTTCCTAATCTCGGTCCTAAAAGGCTTCCCCTCTATCCTCAAACTGTGACCCCTCGTTCTGGACTTCCCCAACATCGGGAACAATCTTCCTGCATCTAGCCTGTCCAATCCCTTTAGGATCTTATACGTTTCAATCAGATCCCCCCTCAATCTTCTAAATTCCAACGAGTACAAGCCCAGTTCATCCAGTCTTTCTTCATATGAAAGTCCTGCCATCCCAGGAATCAATCTGGTGAACCTTCTTTGTACTCCCTCTATGGCAAAGATGTCTTTCCTCAGATTAGGGGACCAAAACTGCACACAATACTCCAGGTGTGGTCTCACCAAGGCCTTGTACAACTGCAGTGGTACCTCCCTGCTCCTGTACTCGAATCCTCTCGCTGTAAATGCCAGCATACCATTCGCCTTTTTCACCGCCTGCTGTACCTGCATGCCCACTTTCAATGACTGGTGTATAATGACACCCAGGTCTCGTTGCACCTCCCCTTTTCCTAATCGGCCACCATTCAGATAATAATCTGTTTTCCTATTTTTGCCACCAAAGTGGATAACTTCACATTTATCCACATTAAATTGCATCTGCCATGAGTTTGCCCACTCACCCAACCTATCCAAGTCACCCTGCATCCTCTTAGCATCCTCCTCACTGCTAACACTGCCGCCCAGCTTCGTGTCATCCGCAAACTTGGAGATGCTGCATTTAATTCCCTCATCCAAGTCATTAATATATATTGTAAACAACTGGGGTCCCAGCACTGAGCCTTGCGGTACCCCTCTAGTCACCGCCTGCCATTCTGAAAAGGTCCCGTTTATTCCCACTCTTTGCTTCCTGTCTGCTAACCAATTCTCCACCCACACCAATACCTTACCCCCAATACCGTGTGCTTTAAGTTTGCACACTAATCTCCTGTGTGAGACCTTGTCAAAAGCCTTTTGAAAATCCAAATATACCACATCCACTGGTTCTCCCCTATCCACTCTACTAGTTACATCCTCAAAAAATTCTATGAGATTCGTCAGACATGATTTTCCTTTCACAAATCCATGCTGACTTTGTCCGATCATTTCTCCGCTTTCCAAATGTGCTGTTATCACATCCTTGATAACTGACTCCAGCAGTTTCCCCACCACCGACGTTAGGCTAACCGGTCTATAATTCCCCGGTTTCTCTCTCCCTCCTTTTTTAAAAATTGGGGTTACATTAGCCACCCTCCAATCCTCAGGAACTAGTCCAGAATCTAACGAGTTTTGAAAAATTATCACTAATGCATCCACTATTTCTTGGGCTACTTCCTTAAGCACTCTAGGATGCAGACCATCTGGCCCTGGGGATTTATCTGCCTTCAATCCCTTCAATTTACCTAACACCACTTCCCTACTAACATGTATTTCACTCAGTTCCTCCATCTCACTGGACCCTCTGTCCCTTACTATTTCTGGAAGATTATGTCCTCCTTAGTGAAGACAGAACCAAAGTAATTATTCAATTGGTCTGCCATGTCCTTGCTCCCCATAATCAATTCACCTGTTTCTGTCTGCAGGGGACCTACATTTGTCTTTACCAGTCTTTTCCTTTTTACATATCTATAAAAGCTTTTACAGTCCGTTTTTATGTTCTCTGCCAGTTTTCTCTCATAATCTTTTTTCCCCTTCCTAATTAAGCCCTTTGTCCTCCTCTGCTGAACTCTGAATTTCTCCCAGTCCTCAGGTGAGCCACTTTCTCTGGCTAATTTGTATGCTTCTTCTTTGGAATTGATACTATCCCTAATTTCTCTTGTCAGGCACGGGTGCACTACCTTCCTTGATTTATTCTTTTGCCAAACTGGGATGAACAATTGTTGTAGTTCATCCATGCAACCTTTAAATGCTTGCCATTGCATATCCACCGTCACTCCTTTAAGTGTCATTTGCCAGTCTATTTGCCAGAAGGATGCCATTAAGCTGGAAAGAGTGCAATAAAATTCATGAGGACATCACTGCATCTGGAGAGTGCGAGGTAGAACAGGTGGAAACTTTCCCCAGAATACAGGAGACTTTATAGAGGTTTATGAAATTGTGTGGTATAGATAAAGTAGATACACACAGTCTTTTTCAGTCTAAAGGACACAGGTTTAAGATGAGAGAGGAAAGATTTTCATCAAACATAGCATAGTACAGCACAGCCTAGGCCACTCAGCCCACAATGTTGTGCCAGCCCTTTAACCTACTCAAAGATCAATCTAATCCTTACCTCCGACATAACCATCCATATGCCTATCTAACAGCCTCTTAAATGTCCCTAATGTATGTGCCTTCACCACCACCCCTGATAGGGCATTCCACGCCTGTGTAAAAAAACTTTCCTCAATATCTGCCTGCATCTTCCTCCCAATACCTTAAAGTTACAGCCCATTATATCAGCATTTCCACCATGGGGAAAGGTCTCTGGCTGTCCACTCTGCCTGTGCCTCTTATCACCTTGCGTATCAGGCAGTGGGCTTCACACTCACCCCACCCTCTGAGTGAAGATGTTTTCCCTTCAATCTTTCACCTTTCAACTTAAATCTTTCATGTCATCGTAGTATTTTCCCCAAACTTTACAGGGACTAAAAGAGTAACTTCCAAGCACCTTCAGTTCACTGAAGAGTTTCATCATTAAGAGCCGGATGCCTCTTCTCTCAATCTTCCACCATTTTCCTTTCCCAATCTTCACCCTCTGAGGCAATTATTTTGATCAGCTGTTCACATTTTAAAGAGGCAAGTTTTTCACACATCGTGTGGAATGAGCTGCCAGAGGAAGTGGTACAAGTGGGTACAACCACAATGAATAGAGGGATAAAGGTCAAACACAGGGAAATGGAGCTACACACATAAGCGTTGCTGGTGAATGCAGCAGGCCAGGCAGCATCTCTAGGAAGAGGTACAGTCGACGTTTCAGGCCAAGACCCTTCGTCAGGACTAACTGAAGGAAGAGTTAGTAAGAGATTTGAAAGTGAGAGGGGGAGGGGGAGATCTGAAGTGATAGGAAAAGACAGGAGGGGGAGGGATGGAGCCAAGAGCTGGACAGGCGATTGGCAAAAGGGATATGAGAGGATCATGGGACAGGAGGCCCAGGGAGAAAGAAAAGTGGGAGGGAGGAAATCCCAGAGGATGCACAAGGAGTATAGCGAGAGGGACAGAAGGAGAAAAAGGAGAGAGAGAAAAAGAATGTGTGTATATAAATAAATAACGGATGGGGAGGTGGGGCACTAGCGGAAGTTAGAGAAGTCAATGTTCATGCCATCAGGTTGGAGGCTACCCAGAGGTGTTGTTCCTCCAACCTGAGTGTGGCTTCATCTTTACAGTAGAGGAGGCCGTGGATAGACATATCAGAATGGGAATGGGATGTGGAATTAAAATGTGTGGCCACTGGGAGATCCTGTTTTCTCTGGCAGACAGAGCGTAGATGTTCAGCAAAACGATCTCCCAGTCTGCGTCAGGTCTCGCCAATATATAGAAGGCCACATCGGGAGCACCGAATGCAGTATATCACCCCAGCCAACTCACAGGTGAAGTGTCACGTCACCTGGAAGGACTGTCTGGGGCCCTGAATAGTGGTGAGGGAGGAAGTGTAAGGGCATGTGTAGCACTTGTTCTGCTTACAAGGATAAGTGCTGGGAGGGAGATCGGTGGGGAGGGATGGGGGGGACGAATGGACAAGGGAGTCACGTAGGGAACGATCCCTGCGGAAAGCAGGGGTAGGGGAGGGAAAGATGTGTTTAGTGGTAGGATCCCGTTGGAGGTGGCGGAAGTTACGGAGAATTATATGTTGGACCCGGAGGCTGGTGGGGTGGTGGTGAGGACAAGGGGAACCCTATTCCTAGTGGGGTGGCCGGAGGATGGGGTGAGAGCAGATGTGCATGAAATGGGGGAGATGCGTTTGAGAGCAGAGTTGATGGTGGAGGAAGGGGAGCCCTTTCTTTAAAAAAGGAGGACATCTCCTTCGTCCTGGAATGAAAAGCCTCATCCTGAGAGCAGATGTGGCGGAGACGGAGAAATTGCAAGAAGGGATGGCAGTTTTGCAAGTGACAGGGTGAAAACAGGAATAGTCCAGATAGCTGTGAGAGTCAGTCTGCTTATACAGTAGTAGACATCAGTAGATAAGCTGTCTCCAGAGATAGAGACAGAAAGATCAAGAGAGGGGAGGGAGGTGTCAGCCACGGTGGGCTTCACAGCTGAACAAGTGAGAAGACAGCTGAAACATCTCAACCCAAGCAAGGCTGCAGGACCGGATGGTGTCAGTACCAGGGTGCTCAAAGCCTGTGCCCCTCAGCTATGTGGAGTACTTCGCCATGTATTCAACCAGCAGCCTCAATGACTACAGACCGGTGACATTGACCTCCCACATCATGAAGACCCTGGAGAGACTTGTTCTGGAGCTGCTCCGGCCTATAGTCAGGCCACAGTTAGATCCCCTCCAGTTCACCTACCAGCCCCGACTAGGAGTTGAGGATGCCATCGTCTACCTGCTGAACCGTGTCTACGCCCACCTGGACAAGCCAGTGAGCACCGTGAGGGTCATGTTTTTTGACTTCTCCAGTGCGTTCAACACCATCCGCCCTGCTCTGCTGGGGGAGAAGCTGACAGCGATGCAGGTGGATGCTTTCCTGGTGTCATGGATTCTTGATTACCTGACTGGCAGACCATTGTACGTGTGCTTGCAACACTGTGTGTCCGACAGAGTGATCAGCAGCACTGGGGCTCCACAGGGGACTGTCTTGTCTCCCTTTCTCTTCACCATTTACACCTCGGACTTCAACTACTGCCATAGTCTTGTCATCTTCAGAAGTTTTCTGATGATTCTGCCATAGTTGGATACATCAGCAAGGGAGATGAGACTGAGGACAGGGCTACTGTAGGAAACTTTGTCACATGGTGTGAGCAGAATTATCTGCAGCTTAATGTGAAAAAGACTAAGGAGTTGGTGGTAGACCTGAGGACAGCTAAGGTACCAGTGACTCCTGTTTCCATCCAAGGGGTCAGTGTGGACATGGTGGAGGATTACAAATACCTGGGGATACGAATTGACAATAAACTGGACCGGTCAAAGAACACTGAGACTGTCTACAAGAAGGGTCAGAGCCGTATCTATTTCCTGAGGAGACTGAGGTATTTTAACATCTGCCGGACAATGCTGAGGATGTTCTATGAGTCTGTAGTGGCCAGTACTATCATGTTTGCTGTTGTGCGCTGGGGCAGCAGGCTGAGGGTAGCAGACACCAACAGAATCAACAAACTCATTCGTAAGGCCAGTGATGTTGTGGGGATGGGACTGGACTCTCTCACAGTGGTGTCTGAAAAGAGGATGCTGTCCAAGTTGCATGCCATCTTGGACAATGTCTCCCATCCACTACATAATGTACTGGGTGGGCACAGGAGTACATTCAGCCAGAGACTCATTCCACCGAGATGCAACACAGAGCGTCATAGGAAGTCATTCCTGCCTGTGGCCATCAAACTTTACAACTCCTCCCTTGGAGGGTCAGCCAATAGGCTGGTCCTGGACTTATTTCCTGGCATAATTTACATATTACTATTTAACTATTTATGATTTTATTACTATTTATTATTTATGGTGCAACTGTAACAAAAACCAATTTCCCCCGGGATCAATAAAGTATGACTATGACTATGAAATGGACCAGGTAAACTTGAGGGCAGGGTGAAAGTTGGAAGCAAAATTAATGAAGTCAATGAGCTCAGCATGTGTGCAGGAAGCAGCACCAATGCAGTCGTCGATGTAGGGAAGGAAAAGTGGGGGACAGATACCAGAATAGGTTTAGAACATAGATTGTTCCACAAAGCCAAAAAAAAGGCAGGCATAGCTAGGACCCATACGGGTGCCCATAGCTGCACCTTTAGTTTGGAGGAAGTGGGAGGAGCCAAAGGAGAAATTATTAAGAGTAAGGACTAATTCCGCTAAACGGAACAGAGTGGTGGTAGAGGGAACTGGTTGGGTCTGGAATCCAAAAAAAAGCAGAGAGCTTTGAGACCTTCCTGATGGGGGATGGAGGTATATAGGGACTGGACATTCATGGTGAAAATAAAGCGGTGGGGGCCAGGGAACTTAAAATCATTGAAAAGTTTCAGCGTGTGAGAAGTGTCATGAACATAGGTAGGAAGGGATTGAACAAGGGGGTTAAAACAGTGTCAAGGTATGCAGAAATGAGTTCAGTGGGGCAGGAGCAAGCTGAGACAATGGGTCTACCTGGACAGGCAAGTTTGGAGATCTTGGGTAGGAGGTAGAAACAGGAAGTGCGGGGTGTGGGAACTATAAGGTCGGTAGCAGTGGATGGGAGATCCCCTGAGCGGATAAAATCGGTGATGGTGTGGGAGACAATGGCCTGGTGCTCCTTAGTGGGGTCACGATCAAGGGGTAAATAAGAGGAGGTATCCGCGAGTTGTCGCTGTGCCTCAGAAAGGTAAAGGTCAGTACGCAAGACTACAACTTGGTAGGTTTTATAGTAAAGTTAGGATTAGTGCGGAGGGAGTGGAGAGCAAAGTGCTCGGAAGGAGTGAGGTTGGAATGAGAACAAGGTACGGTGAAGTCCAGACGGTTGATGTTCAGGTATGCAACTTGGTTAATGTGGACAAGTTGGTAGGATTCTGATTTTGAAACTCTATGAACTAATCACTTTGAGTTTAAATTTATGAAACTTTCAATCTTTTATGTATGAAGGATACTTTCAAATTAAAAGACAGATTGTGGGCAGTGGCCTGCTTTCCTTACCTGCTTTTGTAGCAGGGGATGAGAGGGCAGCCTGCCCCACCCGGGCCCCTGGCTGCAGCGTAACCATCTGGGCAACACCCGTAAGTTTGTGTGTTACAGTCCAACACCCTTGACAGCAGGTCCTGCTGTGACTCGGTCCTCGATGGGTTGTTCAATGGGGAATCTGATTCAGAGACGTAATATTGAAACCATGAGAGCTCCGACTCCTGTGGAGCAGATGAGGCCGGGAGGAGATTTGTCTCAGCTTGAACAGGCAGCAATTCTGAGGATAACCGAGTTGAAAGAAAGAAGAAATGTTGGAAAATGTTGCTTTTTAGTTGGATGAATTTGCAAAGGCTTGCGCTTTTTATAGTAACTTTTACAACCCAGGAGACCACAAAATGCTTTTGAACTTATTTTGAAAGAATCCTCAAGGTTGACATGACCTGCTTCACTTCTTGTCTACATTTCAATGTCTATCACTTACAACAGCAGGATGACAAAGATCAAACTGTGATCTTCGTATCTTAGTCTGGAGAGCCGGTTCAAGATTCAGGATTGTGTGCAGCAGTGGAAAGGAGAACAAAATGATCGTTACATGATGCAGCATAAAGGACATGAAACAAAAACATAACTAAAAATATAAAAACAATCCCATCAAACACAATGTCCAGGTAGACTGGTGCAATGCTAAGTGATGTGTGGTGGGTGGGTTGGTTGGTGGAGTTGTTGCTCAGTCTGACAGACATGTAGAAGTGGTTCAGTTGTCTGGAAGATCTAACGTATGCTGTCCAGGTCTCGCAAGCTTGAAGTGGGTATAACAGTCCAGCACCCCCCTCGGTTTGGTTAGCACGCTAGAGCCGTATTTTAATATTCACTTGTTGACTTTGTCCTCAGTGTTTACTGATCAGACAGTGCTGTCAACGCTACACGACAGGGAGGATGTGATGCCCTGTAGAGGGGGCAAAGGAGATTTATTGGGGATCCTGTCTGGGATGCAGCATTTCAATTTATTTTGCTTTCCTTGGCATGGAAGACTCTGAAGGGATATGTCTGAGGTTTACAAGATTTTCAGAGGCATAGATAGGATGGATTTGCAACTGTTCCCCCGAGCAGAGGTATCCGGTGTCCAAAACCAAATGACATGGGTTGAGGGCAAAAATAATTGGTTTATTATTGTCACAGCACAGCACAGGACAGGACCACCAGGCTCTTTTGTCCTCAACATTCTGAGGTGCAATTTAAACCTTTGATCTGCACAGCATCCATGCAGATCACTTCAAACATTAGACCGTAAGACACAGGAGCAGAATTAAGCCATTTAGCCCATTGAGTCTGCTCCACCATTCAATCATGGCTGATCTTTTATTTCCCCTCCTCAGCCTCATTCTCCAGCCTTATTACCTTTGATGTTGCGTCCAATCAAAAACCTATCAAGCTCTGCCTAAATACCTCCATAGCTGCCTGTGGTAATAAATTCCACAAATTCACCACCCTCTGGCTAAAGAAATTTCACTGCAGCTCTGTGTTAAATGGACGTCCCTCTATCCTGAGGCTGTTCCCTCTTGTACTAGACTCTCCCACCATGAGAAAGGTCCATTCCACATCTACTCTGTCTAGGCCTTTCAACATTCAAAAGGTTTCAATGAGATTCTCCATCATCCTTCTGAATTCCACATGTTCCTCATCCCTTTCATTCCCAGAATCATCCTTGTGAACCTCCTCTGGACCCTCTCCAATGCCAGCACATCTTTTCTAAGATGAGGGGCCCAAAACTGTTCATAATAGTCAAGGTGAGGCCTCACCAGTGCCCTTCCAAGCCTCAGCATCACATCCCTGCTCTTGTATTCTAGACCTCTTAAAATGAAAGATAACATGGCATTTGCCTTCCCCACCACCGACTCAACTTGTAAGTTAATCTTTAGGGTGTTCTACACAAGGACTTCCAAGTCCCTTTGCAGCTCAGATTTTTGGATTTTCTCCCTGTGTAGAAAATAGTCTGCACATTTATTTCTACAACCAAAGTTCATGACCATGCATTTTCCAACATTATATCTCATTTGCCACTTTATTGCCCATTCTCCTAATCTAAGTCCTTCTGCAGCCTTCCTGTTTCCTCAACACTACCAGCCCCTCCACCAATCTCCATATCATCTGCAAACTTGGCAACAAAGCCACCTATTCCATTATATAAATTATCGATATACAGCATAAAAAGAAGCGTGTGAAACACCACTAGTCACTGACAACCAACCAGAAAAGGATCCTTTTATTCCCACTCTCTGCCTCCTACCAGTCAACCAATGCTCTAACCAGGCCAGTAACTTCCTGTAAAACCATGGGCTCTTAACTTGGTTAGTAGCCTCATGTGTGGCAACTTGTCAAAGGCCTTCTGAAAGTCCAAATATACAACATCCACTGCAACCCCTTTATCTACCCTACTTGTAATCTCCTCAAAGAATTCCAACAGGTTCATCAGGCAGGATTTTCCCTTAAGGAAACCATGCTGACTTTGTCCTATCTTGTCCTGTGTCACCAAGTACTCCATCACCTCATCCTTAACAATTGACTCCAACATCTTCCCAACCGCTGAGGTCAGGCTAACTGGTTGACAATTTCCTTTATGCTGCCTTCCTCCTTTCTTAAAGAGTGGACTGACATTTGCAATCTTTCATTCTTCTAGCACTTTCACCATTCAATAGGTTTCAGTGAGGTCACCCCTCATTCTTCTGAATTCTGGTGAACACTGGCCTGGAGCCATCAGACACTCTCCATAAGACAAGCCGTTTGATCGTTTGCAAGGTCCCCAGAATGTGGTGCCCTAAAGTCCTCCCTCTTGCAGCACACTCCAGCCGTGTGGCACTCACTCTGTCCACCAGAGGCACGGGTGAGCCTCAGTGTCTTCTGGCTCGTGGCTGGTGAAGCAAGGATGGCAACTAAATACTTTGTTAATCACTCTTTTTCTGGCAAACGATTATCACAAGTAATACGTGGAGGCAATTCGATGTGCCAGAACTGAGGCAAGGCGGCGGGCCGGTTGCCGAGAGCAGGGAAGAGTGCGAAAGGTTGGGCACAGGCCGAATCGAGGCCCCAGAGTGTATCAACGAGACTGAACACGATGTGGACGGAGGTTTACAGGCAGAGTCGAAGCCCCAGGGCCCAGGGCCCAGAGTGAATCGACAAGACTGAACACGATGTGGATGGAGATTTACAGGCAGAGTCGAAGCCCCAGGGCCCAGGGTGTATCAACGAGACTGAACACAATGTGGATGGAGATTTACAGGCAGAGTCGAAGCCCCAGGGTCCAGGACCCAGAGTGAATCGACAAGACTGAACACGATGTGGACGGAGGTTTACAGGCAGAGTCGAAGCCCCAGGGTCCAGGACCCAGAGTGAATCGACAAGACTGAACACGATGTGGACGGAGATTTACAGGCAGAGTCGAAGCCCCAGGGTCCAGGGCCCAGAGTGTATCAACGAGACTGAACACGATGTGGATGGAGATTTACAGGCAGAGTCGAAGCCCCAGGGTCCAGGACCCAGAGTGAATCGACAAGACTGAACACGATGTGGACGGAGGTTTACAGGCTGAATCGAGGCAGCAAAGTCCAGCCTATCCATATAGCACAAGCCGTTGTTCGGACAGAGATTTAAGTGCCGGGACAGATTGAAAAGATCGGTGTGTCGAGGTAGGGACCGGTTCAGATTGTTGCTGTGTCTAAACGGAGAGTTAAGTGCCAAGCTGGATTGAAAAGGTCGGTGTGTTAGGACCTGAGGTGAGGTAGGGGCTGGTTCAGATCACTGATCCACAATGTTTACTTGGCTCTGCGCTGAACGACGGGACTCTCTGTATGGACTTCAGTTCAGAAACACCATTCGCTTGTGGTTACTGCTTGCACGATGCTTTTCTTCATTGCACACTGGGTGTTAGACATCTTTTTTCAGACATATGGGGTTTGCTTTTGGGTGTCTTCATTTCGTGGCTGCCTGTAAGGAGATGAATCTCAAGGTTGTGTAAGGTATACAGTGGCATGCAAAAGTTTGGGCACCCCTGGTCAAAATTTCTGTTACTGTGAATAGCTAAGCAAGTAAAAGATGACCTGATTTCCAAAAGGCATAAATTTAAAGATGACACATTTCTTTAATATTTTAAGCAAGAAAACTTTTTTATTTCCATCTTTTACAGTTTCAAAATAACAAAAAAGCAAAAGGGCCCGAAGCAAAAGTTTGGGCACCCTGCACGGCAGTACTTAGTAACACCCCCTTTGGCAAGTATCACAGCTTGTAAACGCTTTTTGTAGCCAGCTAAGAGTCTTTCAATTCTTGTTTGGGGGATTTTCGCCCATTCTTCCTTGCAAAAGGCTTCTAGTTCTGTGAGATTCTTGGGCCGTCTTGCATGCACTGCTCTTTTGAGGTCTATCCACAGATTCTCGATGATGTTTAGGTCAGGGGACTGTGAGGGCCAAAGCAAAACCTTCAGCTTGCACCTCTTGAGGTAGTCCATTGTGGATTTTGAGGTGTGCTTAGGTTCATTATCCTGTTGTAGAAACCATCCTCTTTTCATCCTCAGCTTTTTTACAGATGGTGTGATGTTTCCTGCCAGAATTTGCTGGTATTTAATTGAATTCATTCTAGTAAATGTTCCCTGTGCCACTGGCTGCAACACAAGCCCAAAGCATGATCGATCCACCCCAGTGCTTAACAGTTGGAGAGGGGTTCTTTTCATGAAACTCAGCACCCTTTTTTCTCCATGCCTTTGCTCATTGTGGCCAAGAAGTTCTATTTTAACTGCATCAGTCCACAGGACTTGTTTCCAAATTGCATCAGGCTTGTTCCTCTGAACCTTTTGAATAGAACTTTTTGCCATGCAGGGTGCCCAAACTTTTGCTTTGGGCCCTTTTCCTTTTTTGCTATTTTGAAACTGTAAAAGATGGAAATAAAAGTTTTCTTGTTTAAAATATTAAATAAATGTGTCATCTATAACTTTATGCTTTTTGGAAATCAGTTCATCTTTTACTCGCTTAGCTATTCACAGTAACAGAAATTTTAGAACATAGAACATAGAATATTACTGCACAGTACAGGCCCTTCGGCCCACAATGATGTGCCCACCCTCAAATCCTGCCTCCCATATAAGCCCCCACCTTAAGTTCCTCCATATACCTGTCTAGTAGTCTCTTAAACTTCACTAGTGTATCTGCCTCCACCACTGACTCAGGCAGTGCATTCCACGCACCAACCACTCTCTGAGTAAAAAACCTTCCTCTAATATCCCCCTTGAACTTCCCACCCCTTACCTTAAAGCCATGTCCTCTTGTATTGAGCAGTGGTGCCCTGGGGAAGAGGCGCTGGCTGTCCACTCTATCTATTCCTCTTAATATCTTGTACACCTCTATCACGTCTCCTCTCATCCTCCTTCTCTCCAAAGAGTAAAGCCCTAGCTCCCTGAATCTCTGATCATAATGCATACTCTCTAAACCAGGCAGCATCCTGGTAAATCTCCTCTGTACCCTTTCCAATGCTTCCACATCCTTCCTATAGTGAGGTGACCAGAACTGGACACAGTGTGGTCTAACCAGAGTTTTATAGAGCTGTATCATTACATAGCGACTCTTAAACTCTATCCCTTGACTTATGAAAGCTAACATCCCATAAGCTTTCTTAACTACCCTATCCACCTGTGAGGCAACTTTCAGGGATCTGTGGACATGTACCCCGAGATCCCTCTGCTCCTCCACACTTCCAGGTATCCTGCCATTTACTTTGTACTCTGCCTTGGAGTTTGTCCTTCCAAGGTGTACCACCTCACACTTCTCCGGGTTGAACTCCATCTGCCACTTCTCAGCCCACTCCTGCATCCTATCAATGTCTCTCTGCAATCTTTGACAATCTTCTACACTACCTACAACACCACCAACCTTTGTGTCGTCTGCAAACTTGCCCCCACATCCAATTTTGACAAACTTTTGCATGCCACTGTACATACTTTGATAATAAATGTACTTTGAACTTTGAACAGATTGCACACACAGATAACAATACACCCACAGGAGTGTTTCTTTCTTCCCCAGCTGTTTCACACAAGGAGTGAGATCAGAAGGAACTACTTACCGGAGGGAGAGAGGGAATCAATGTAGGGAATGGTCACAAACTCCTCCTCTGGATCAAATCCAGTAGGATCTTGGAAACTCGGAACAACTGGAGGAATAAATGAAAAAGAATTTAACCAAGCATGCAGGTGGGAAAGAGTGTGTGTGTGGCACTGTACGTGTCACTGAACCTGGGCTCTCCATTGTGTGTTGATGGTGAAGTGATTTGGCTTACTATCACAGTTCTCTCAACACCAGGACAGCAGCAAACTCTTGGCAGATGATGGCCACTGTTGTCACAGCTATAACATGGGGGCCGCAGTGACCGTATGTGCATGGCAAGATCCCACAAGCAGCACCGCCACTAACCTGACAATCAGCGGCAGAGATTTGCGGGGTTCCTGGGAAGACCTGTTGCCGTGTAAATGTCCAAGACCATGCATGCAGTTTCTGTTTAATGTCTCCCCAACCGCAGCCCCTCTGCTCCTCAGCCTTGGAATGGCACCGGAGTTAACCACCCCCATCATAGACCAAAACTCATCAACCACACACCAGAGGGGGAAGTGATATTGTCAGGGAGGTTACCATAGGGATGTGATCAGCAGAGGCAAGAGAGTATGTCACCTTCAGGACATGTATGTACCCCTTGCACACAGAGCTCACAGGAGCATGAACAGTGCAGGCAGTGCTCCTGATGTGGGATACCTGCCCTTCCAAGATTGCAGACACGATGGAGGTGAGCCTGTGGCAGAGGTCAGGGCACGGGACACAGCTCACCTTGCGCCAGGTAGCAGGGCTGGGTGTTGCACACTTCCATCTCGCGTGGGTACCTCCTGGGGTCACACTTGCTTGGGTCCTGGTAGTTCCGTTCCTGGTCGTAGCAGATAACCTGTCGCTTCCTGTGGCCCGACGCACAGCTCTTGGAGCACTGCAGGACAGTGACAGGCATGGGTCACACCAAGGGGACCTCGGACGGCTGTCCATCACACCAAGTGGACAGTGCCCGGTCCAGACTGAGACACACAGCTACAGCCAGCATCTCCTACACCTGGGGTGACCACCCTCCCAGAACAACCCTTACCACAACACCACGTCCTCCTACCTCAAACATCCTCTTATTCCACAACTCAACACCCCTCCAAAAACAAAAACACCTGACCTGCAGCAACAATTCCCTTCCCAAAGCACCTGTCCTCCTGTATTGTCCCAGAACACTGTTAGATCCAACTGTTTAATTTTCATTTTCTTTGGAGTTTAACAATTAACTATCTGCATACATTCTAAGCAGATCTTTTACGAGCTTATTTCCACGACTGGAAATACAAAGCATCACCCTGGAGAGCTCTGGAAGTCTCTTTACTCCGCGTTACTTGAGTAAGTGCTCTCTCATTGGTTAATCTGCTACTGCAGTATTTGAATAATAGCTTTCCAATTGGTTAATTCTTATCTATAAATTTGAATGGAATTTCCTTTATGTCAGTGGTATAAAAACAGCTGTTCTGTGCTAGGTGCCATCTTAATCTCAGCTTTTCCTTCACTTGGCAGACCTCTGTCACTCTCTGTTCCAACTTCCCTTTGTTCTGCCAACTCTTAATAAAACGATCGTGATGCCTCTTTCCTGACTTCAGAATGAAAAGCATCAGAATCCAGCAACACGCTCCTCCCACAACACCAGAGATGGTGGGCAGGGATGATCCAAGGGGACGGGCACAGCAGGAGTTACAGTATTATCCATCTTTCCTTCCCAAGATCAGCACCACCATCCCAGAGCAGAGGACTCACCAGGCCCCAGGCACCAACGTGCCAGGAGAAGACACGGCAGTGATTCCGAATGCAGGTCTGGACGGCAGCGGGCTTGGGCTGTGAGGAACAGGCCGAGTCTGGCAGCTGGTCCCCCTGCGGGGACATACAGGAGACTGGCCGTGCCTGGAACCCTTCTCCACAGGACACTGAACACTGGGGTTGGAGGAAGATTCAACAATCAGAGAGGACAGCGCTCCTCAGTCCCTCCTGAGACACCCAATCTTTCCTCCCATCCACTACCCATACACACCTTTCCCAGCCCCAACACCTGACAGTTCCCCAGGGCCTGACCAAGTGCACCCCCTGGACTTCAGAGAAGTCACAGAGGCCTTTATAGAGAGATTTGCTTCATTGCTGGCCACTGGTGAAGTTCCAGAAGGGTGGAGGGTGGAGGGTTGCATTGATCATGAAGGGAAGCAAGGATAAGCCAGTGAGCATGCCTTCAGTTGTAGGGAAATTATCAGAGGGATAAGATCTACTATTACTCAGACAGGCAAGGCCTGATCAGGAATAGTCAGCATAGTTCTGGAAGCTCATATCTGATGAATCGTTTGGAGTTTTTCAAAGAGGTAATTTTAGGGACAGATGAGGGTAGGGCAGTCGGTGTTGTATACATGGACTTTATTTCAGCCTTTGACAAGGTCCTCCATGGCAGGCTGATCTGGAAGGTTAGGTTGCACTGGATACAGGAGTTGCTCGCAAGGTGGATTCAGAATTGGTTCAATGATAGGAAACAGAGGGAGAAGCAGGTCACTTTTCCAGCTGGAGCCTGGGACGAGCAGGATGGCTCAGGGGTCAGTGTTGGGCCCTCCATTATTCATCATTTATGTCAATGATTTGGGTATGAATCTACATGGCACAATTAATAAGTTTGCCGATGAAAGCAGATTACAAGGAAATCTTGATCAGTTAGGAAGGCGGGCTGAGGAATGGCAAATGGATTTCAACTCTGAGAATTCTAAGCTGATGCATTTTGGCATTCAAAACGGGGTAACAACTGTACAGTAATTGCAGGGCAGTGACAAGTGTTGTGAACAGGGTATGACCTTTGCGGAAAATGCAGGGCAGTGACGAGTGTCGTGAACAGGGTATGACCTGTACGGTAAATGCAGGGCAGTGACGAGTGTTGTGAACAGGGTATGACCTGTACAGTAAATGCAGGGCAGTGAGGAGTGTTGTGAACAGGGTATGACCTTTACGGAAAATGCAGGGCAGTGACGAGTGTTGTGAACAGGGTATGACCTGTACGGTAAATGCAGGGCAGTGACGAGTGTTGTGAACAGGGTATGTCCTGTACGGTAAATGCAGGGCAGTGAGGAGTGTTGTGAACAGAGTATGACCTGTACAGTAAATGCAGGGCAGTGACGAATGTCGTGAACAGGGTATGACCTGTACCATGAATGCAGGGCGGTGACGAGTATCGTGAACAGGGTATGACCTCTACGGTAAATGCAGGGCAGTGACGAGTGTTGTGAACAGGGTATGACCTGTATGGTAAATGCAGGGCAGTGAGGAGCGTCGTGAACAGGGTATGACCTGTACGGTAAATGCAGGGCAGTGACGAGTATCGTGAACAGGGTATGACCTGTACGGTAAATGCAGGGCAGTGACGAGTGTTGTGAACAGGGTATGACCTGTACGGTAAATGCAGGGCAGTGAGGAGTGTTGTGAACAGGGTATGACCTGTACGGTAAATGCAGGGCAGTGACGAGTGTCGTGAACAGGGTATGACCTGTACGGTAAATGCAGGGCAGTGACGAGTGTTGTGAACAGGGTATGACCTGTACGGTAAATGCAGGGCAGTGAGGAGTGTTGTGAACAGGGTATGACCTGTACGGTAAATGCAGGGCAGTGACGAGTGTTGTGAACAGGGTATGACCTGTACAGTAATTGCAGGGCAGTGACGAGTGTTGTGAACAGGGTATGACCTGTACGGTAAATGCAGGGCAGTGACGAGTGTTGTGAACAGGGTATGACCTGTACAGTAAATGCAGGGCAGTGACGAGTGTTGTGAACAGGGTATGACCTGTACGGTAAATGCAGGGCAGTGACGAGTGTTGTGAACAGGGTATGACCTGTACAGTAAATGCAGGGCAGTGACGAGTGTTGTGAACAGGGTATGACCTGTACGGTAAATGCAGGGCAGTGACGAGTGTTGTGAACAGGGTAAGACCTGTACGGTAAATGCAGGGCAGTGACGAGTGTTGTGAACAGGGTATGACCTGTACGGTAAATGCAGGGCAGTGACGAGTGTTGTGAACAGGGTATGACCTGTACGGTAAATGCAGGGCAGTGACGAGTGTTGTGAACAGGGTATGACCTGTACAGTAAATGCAGGGCAGTGAGGAGTGTTGTGAACAGGGTATGACCTGTACAGTAAATGCAGGGCAGTGACGAGTGTTGTGAACAGGGTATGACCTGTACGGTAAATGCAGGGCAGTGAGGAGTGTTGTGAACAGGGTATGACCTGTACGGTAAATGCAGGGCAGTGACGAGTGTTGTGAACAGGGTATGACCTGTACGGTAAATGCAGGGCAGTGACGAGTGTTGTGAACAGGGTATGACCTGTACGGTAAATGCAGGGCAGTGACGAATGTTGTGAACAGGGTGAGACCTGTACGGTAAATGCAGGGCAGTGAGGAATGTTGTGAACAGGGTGAGACCTGTACGGTAAATGCAGGGCGGTGACGAGTGTTGTGAACAGGTATGACCTGTACGGTAAATGCAGGGCAGTGACGAGTGTTTTGAACAGGGTATGACCTGTACAGTAAATGCAGGGCAGTGAGGAGTGTTGTTAACAGGGTATGACCTGTACAGTAAATGCAGGGCAGTGACGAGTGTTGTGAACAGGGTAAGACCTGTACAGTAAATGCAGGGCAGTGACGAGTGTTGTGAACAGGGTATGACCTGTACGGTAAATGCAGGGCAGTGAGGAGTGTTGTGAACAGGGTATGACCTGTACGGTAAATGCAGGGCAGTGACGAGTGTTGTGAACAGGGTATGACCTGTACGGTAAATGCAGGGCAGTGACGAGTGTTGTGAACAGGGTAAGACCTGTACGGTAAATGCAGGGCAGTGACGAGTGTTGTGAACAGGGTATGACCTGTACGGTAAATGCAGGGCAGTGACGAGTGTTGTGAACAGGGTATGACCTCTACAGTAAATGCAGGGCAGTGAGGAGTGTTGTGAACAGGGTATGACCTGTACCGTAAATGCAGGGCAGTGACGAGTGTTGTGAACAGGGTATGACCTGTACGGTAAATGCAGGGCAGTGAGGAGTGTTGTGAACAGGGTAAGACCTGTACGGTAAATGCAGGGCAGTGACGAGTGTTGTGAACAGGGTAAGACCTGTACGGTAAATGCAGAGCGGTGACGAGTGTTGTGAACAGGGAATGACCTGTACAGTAAATGCAGGGCAGTGACGAATGTTGTGAACAGGGTCAGACCTGTACGGTAAATGCAGGGCAGTGAGGAGTGTTGTGAACAGGGTATGACCTGTACGGTAAATGCAGGGCAGTGACGAGTGTTGTGAACAGGGTATGACCTGTACAGTAAATGCAGGGCAGTGACGAGTGTTGTGAACAGGGTATGACCTGTACAGTAAATGCAGGGCAGTGACGAGTGTTGTGAACAGGGTATGACCTGTACAGTAAATGCAGGGCGGTGACGAGTGTTGTGAACAGGGTATGACCTGTACAGTAAATGCAGGGCAGTGACGAGTGTTGTGAACAGGGTATGACCTGTACGGTAAATGCAGGGCAGTGACGAGTGTTGTGAACAGGGTATGACCTGTACGGTAAATGCAGGGCAGTGACGAGTGTTGTGAACAGGGTATGACCTGTACAGTAAATGCAGGGCAGTGACGAGTGTTGTGAACAGGGTATGACCTGTACGGTAAATGCAGGGCAGTGACGAGTGTTGTGAACAGGGTATGACCTGTACGGTAAATGCAGGGCAGTGACAAGTATCGTGAACAGGGTATGACCTGTACGGTAAATGCAGGGCAGTGACGAGTGTTGTGAACAGGGTATGACCTGTACGGTAATTGCAGGGCAGTGAGGAGTGTTTTGAACAGGGTATGACCTGTACGGCAAATGCAGGGCAGTGACGAGTGTTGTGAACAGGGTATGACCTTTATGGTAAACGCAGGGCAGTGACGAGTGTTCAGGGCAGTGACGAGTGTTGTGAACAGGGTAAGACCTCTACAGTAAATGCAGGGCAGTGAGCAGTGTTTTGAACAGGGTATGACCTGTACAGTAAATGCAGGGCAGTGAGGAGTGTTGTGAACAGGGTATGACCTGTACAGTAAATGCAGGGCAGTGACGAGTGTTGTGAACAGGGTAAGACCTCTACAGTAAATGCAGGGCAGTGACGAGTGTTGTGAACAGGGTATGAGCTGTACAGTAATTGCAGGGCAGTGACTAGTGTCGTGAACAGGGTATGACCTGTACAGTAAATGCAGGGCACTGACGAGTGTCGTGAACAGGGTATGACCTGTACAGTAATTGCAGGGCAGTGACTAGTGTCGTGACGAGGGTATGACCTGTACGGTAAATGCAGGGCAGTGACGAGTGTCGTGAACAGGGTATGACCTGTACAGTAACTGCAGGGCAGTGACTAGTGTCGTAACGAGGGTATGACCTGTACAGTAAATGCAGGGCAGTGACGAGTGTTGTGAACAGGGTATAACCTGTACGGTAAATGCAGGGCAGTTACGAGTGTTGTGAACAGGGTATGACCTGTACGGTAAATGCAGGGCAGTGAGGAGTGTTGTGAACAGGGTATGACCTGTACGGTAAATGCAGGGCAGTGACGAGTGTTGTGAACAGGGTATGACCTGTACGGTAAATGCAGGGCAGTGACGAGTGTTGTGAACAGGGTATGACCTGTACGGTAAATGCAGGGCAGTGACGAGTGTTGTGAACAGGGTATGACCTGTACGGTAAATGCAGGGCAGTGAGGAGTGTTGTGAACAGGGTATGACCTGTACGGTAAATGCAGGGCAGTGACGAGTGTTGTGAACAGGGTAAGACCTCTACAGTAAATGCAGGGCAGTGACGAGTGTTGTGAACAGGGTATGAGCTGTACAGTAAATGCAGGGCAGTGACGAGTGTTGTGAACAGGGTATGACCTGTACGGTAAATGCAGGGCAGTGACGAGTGTTGTGAACAGGGTATGACCTGTACGGTAAATGCAGGGCAGTGACAAGTGTCGTGACGAGGGTATGACCTGTACGGTAAATGCAGGGCAGTGACGAGTGTTGTGAACAGGGTATGACCTGTACAGTAAATGCAGGGCAGTGACGAGTGTTGTGAACAGGGTATGACCTGTACGGTAAATGCAGGGCAGTGACGAGTGTTGTGAACAGGGTATGACCTGTACGGTAAATGCAGGGCAGTGACGAGTGTTGTGAACAGGGTATGACCTGTACGGTAAATGCAGGGCAGTGACGAGTGTTGTGAACAGGGTATGACCTGTACAGTAAATGCAGGGCAGTGAGGAGTGTTGTGAACAGGGTATGACCTCTACAGTAATTGCAGGGCAGTGACGAGTGTTGTGAACAGGGTATGACCTGTACGGTAAATGCAGGGCAGTGAGGAGTGTTGTGAACAGGGTATGACCTGTACAGTAAATGCAGGGCAGTGACGAGTGTTGTGAACAGGGTATGACCTGTACGGTAAATGCAGGGCAGTGACGAGTGTTGTGAACAGGGTATGACCTGTACGGTAAATGCAGGGCAGTGACGAGTGTTGTGAACAGGGTATGACCTTTATGGTAAACGCAGGGCAGTGACGAGTGTTATGAACAGGGTATGGCCTGTACGGTAAATGCAGGGCAGTGACGAGTGTTGTGAACAGGGTATGACCTGTACAGTAATTACAGGGCAGTGAGGAGTTTTGTGAACAGGGTATGACCTGTACAGTAATTACAGGGCAGTGAGGAGTGTTTTGAACAGGGTATGACCTGTACAGTAAATGCAGGGCAGTGAGGAGTGTTGTGAACAGGGTATGCCCTGTACAGTAAATGCAGGGCAGTTACGAGTGTTGTGAACAGGGTAAGACCTCTACAGTAAATGCAGGGCAGTGACGAGTGTTGTGAACAGGGTATCAGCTGTACAGTAATTGCAGGGCAGTGACGAGTGTCGTGAACAGGGTATGACCTGTACAGTAAATGCAGGGCACTGACGAGTGTCGTGAACAGGGTATGACCTGTACAGTAATTGCAGGGCAGTGACTAGTGTCGTAACGAGGGTATGACCTGTACGGTAAATGCAGGGCAGTGACGAGTGTTGTGAACAGGGTATGACCTGTACAGTAACTGCAGGGCAGTGACTAGTGTCGTAACGAGGGTATGACCTGTACAGTAAATGCAGGGCAGTGACGAGTGTTGTGAACAGGGTATAACCTGTACGGTAAATGCAGGGCAGTGACGAGTGTTGTGAACAGGGTATGACCTGTACGGTAAATGCAGGGCAGTGAGGAGTGTTGTGAACAGGGTATGACCTGTACGGTAAATGCAGGGCAGTGACGAATGTTGTGAACAGGGTGAGACCTGTACGGTAAATGCAGGGCAGTGAGGAATGTTGTGAACAGGGTGAGACCTCTACAGTAAATGCAGGGCAGTGACGAGTGTTGTGAACAGATTATGAGCTGTACAGTAATTGCAGGGCAGTGACTAGTGTCGTGAACAGGGTATGACCTGTACGGTAAATGCAGGGCAGTGACGAGTGTTGTGATCAGGGTATGACCGGTACAGTAATTGCAGGGCAGTGACTAGTGTCGTGACGAGGGTATGACCTGTACGGTAAATGCAGGGCAGTGACGAGTGTTGTGAACAGGGTATGACCTGTACAGTAAATGCAGGGCAGTGAGGAGTGTTGTTAACAGGGTATGACCTGTACAGTAAATGCAGGGCAGTGACGAGTGTTGTGAACAGGGTAAGACCTCTACAGTAAATGCAGGGCAGTGACGAGTGTTGTGAACAGGGTATGACCTGTACGGTAAATGCAGGGCAGTGAGGAGTGTTGTGAACAGGGTATGACCTGTACCGTAAATACAGGGCAGTGACGAGTGTTGTGAACAGGGTATGACCTGTACCGTAAATACAGGGCAGTGACGAGTGTTGTGAACAGGGTAAGACCTGTACGGTAAATGCAGGGCAGTGACGAGTGTTGTGAACAGGGTATGACCTGTACCCTAAATGCAGGGCAGTGACGAGTGTTGTGAACAGGATATGATCTGTACAGTAAATGCAGGGCAGTGAGGAGTGTTGTGAACAGGGTATGAGCTCTACAGTAATTGCAGGGCAGTGACGAGTGTTGTGAACAGGGTATGACCTGTACGGTAAATGCAGGGCAGTGAGGAGTGTTGTGAACAGGGTATGACCTGTACAGTAAATGCAGGGCAGTGACGAGTGTTGTGAACAGGGTATGACATGTACGGTAAATGCAGGGCAGTGACGAGTGTTGTGAACAGGGTATGACCTGTACGGTAAATGCAGGGCAGTGAGGAGTGTTGTGAACAGGGTATGACCTGTACAGTAAATGCAGGGCAGTGACGAGTGTTGTGAACAGGGTATGTCCTGTACGGTAAATGCAGGGCAGTGAGGAGTGTTGTGAACAGGGTAAGACCTGTACGGTAAATGCAGGGCAGTGACGAGTGTTGTGAACCGGGTATGACCTGTACAGTAAATGCAGGGCGGTGACGAGTGTTGTGAACAGGGTATGACCTGTACAGTAATTGCAGGACGGTGACGAGTGTTGTGAACAGGGTATGACCTGTACAGTAAATGCAGGGCGGTGACGAGTGTTGTGAACAGGGTATGACCTGTACAGTAATTGCAGGGCGGTGACGAGTGTTGTGAACAGGGTATGACCTGTACGGTAAATGCAGGGCAGTGAGGAGTGTTGTGAACAGGGTATGACCTGTACGGTAAATGCAGGGCAGTGACGAGTGTCGTGAACAGGGTATGACCTGTACAGTAAATGCAGGGCAGTGACGAGTGTTGTGAACAGGGTATGACCTGTACAGTAAATGCAGGGCGGTGACGAGTGTTGTGAACCGAGTATGACCTGTACGGTAAATGCAGGGCAGTGACGAGTGTTGTGAACCGAGTATGACCTGTACGGTAAATGCAGAGCAGTGAGGAGTGTTGTGAACAGAGTATGACCTGTACGGTAAATGCAGGGCGGTGACGAGCGTTGTGAACAGGGTATGACCTGTACGGTAAATGCAGGGCAGTGACGCGTGTTGTGAACAGGGTAAGACCTGTACGGTAAATGCAGGGCAGTGACGAGTGTTGTGAACAGGGTATTACCTGTACGGTAAATGCAGGGCAGTGACGAATGTCGTGAACAGGGTATGACCTGTACGGTAAATGCAGGGCAGAGAGGAGTGTTGTGAACAGGGTATGACCTCTACAGTAATTGCAGGGCAGTGACGAGTGTTGTGAACAGGGTATGACCTGTACGGTAAATGCAGGGCAGTGAGGAGTGTTGTGAACAGGGTATGACCTGTACAGTAAATGCAGGGCAGTGACGAGTGTTGTGAACAGGGTATGACCTGTACGGTAAATGCAGGGCAGTGAGGAGTGTTGTGAACAGGGTATGACCTGTACAGTAAATGCAGGGCTGTGACGAGTGTTGTGAACAGGGTATGACCTGTACAGTAAATGCAGGGCAGTGAGGAGTGTTGTGAACAGGGTATGACCTGTACGGTAAATGCAGGGCAGTGACGAGTGTTGTGAACAGGGTATGACCTGTACGGTAAATGCACGGCAGTGAGGAGTGTTGTGAACAGGGTATGACCAGTACAGTAAATGCAGGGCAGTGACGAGTGTCGTGAACAGGGTATGACCTGTACAGTAAATGCAGGGCAGTGACGAGTGTCGTGAACAGGGTATGACCTGTACAGTAAATGCAGGGCAGTGACGAGTGTTGTGAACAGGGTATGACCTGTACGGTAAATGCAGGGCAGTGACGAGTGTTGTGAACCGAGTATGACCTGTACAGTCAATGCAGAGCAGTGACGAGTGTTGTGAACAGGGTATGACCTGTACGGTAAATGCAGGGCAGTGACGAGTGTTGTGAACAGGGTATGACCTGTACAGTAAATGCAGGGCAGTGACGAGTGTTGTGAACAGGGTATGACCTGTACGGTAAATGCAGGGCAGTGACGAGTGTTGTGAACAGGGTATGACCTGTACGGTAAATGCAGGGCAGTGAGGAGTGTTGTGAACAGGGTATGACCTGTACAGTAAATGCAGGGCAGTGACGAGTGTCGTGAACAGGGTATGACCTGTACGGTAAATGCAGGGCAGTGACGAGTGTTGTGAACAGGGTATGACCTGTACGGTAAATGCAGGGTGGTGAGGAGTGTTGTGAACAGGGTATGACCTGTACAGTAAATGCAGGGCAGTGACGAGTGTTGTGAACAGGGTGTGACCTGTACAGTAAATGCAGGGCAGTGACGAGTGTCGTGAACAGGGTATGACCTGTACAGTAAATGCAGGGCAGTGACGAGTGTTGTGAACAGGGTATGACCTGTACGGTAAATGCAGGGCAGTGACGAGTGTTGTGAACAGGGTATGACCTGTACAGTAAATGCAGGGCAGTGAGGAGTGTTGTGAACAGGGTATGACCTGTACAGTAAATGCAGGGCAGTGACGAGTGTTGTGAACAGGGTATGACCTGTACGGTAAATGCAGGGCAGTGAGGAGTGTTGTGAACAGGGTATGACCTGTACAGTAAATGCAGGGCAGTGACGAGTGTTGTGAACAGGGTATGACCTGTACGGTAAATGCAGGGCAGTGACGAGTGTTGTGAACAGGGTATGACCTGTACGGTAAATGCAGGGCAGTGACGAGTGTTGTGAACAGGGTATGACCTGTACGGTAAATGCAGGGCAGTGACGAGTGTTGTGAACAGGGTATGACCTGTACGGTAAATGCAGGGCAGTGACGAGTGTTGTGAACAGGGTATGACCTGTACAGTAAATGCAGGGCAGTGAGGAGTGTTGTGAACAGGGTATGACCTGTACAGTAAATGCAGGGCAGTGAGGAGTGTTGTGAACAGGGTATGACCTGTACAGTAAATGCAGGGCAGTGAGGAGTGTTGTGAACAGGGTATGACCTGTACAGTAAATGCAGGGCAGTGACGAGTGTTGTGAACAGGGTAAGACCTCTACAGTAAATGCAGGGCAGTGACGAGTGTTGTGAACAGGGTATGAGCTGTACAGTAATTGCAGGGCAGTGAGGTAAATGCAGGGCAGTGACGAGTGTTGTGAACAGGGTATGACCTGTACGGTAAATGCAGGGCAGTGACGAGTGTTGTGAACAGGGTATGACCTGTACGGTAAATGCAGGGCAGTGAGGAGTGTTGTGAACAGGGTATGACCTGTACGGTAAATGCAGGGCAGTGACGAGTGTTGTGAACAGGGTATGACCTGTACGGTAAATGCAGGGCAGTGAGGAGTGTTGTGAACAGGGTGAGACCTCTACAGTAAATGCAGGGCAGTGACGAGTGTTGTGAACAGGGTATGACCTGTACGTAATGCAGGGCAGTGACAGTGTGTGACAGGTATGACCTGTACGGTAAATGCAGGGCAGTGACGAGTGTTGTGAACAGGGTATGACCTGTACAGTAAATGCAGGGCAGTGAGGAGTGTTGTTAACAGGGTATGACCTGTACAGTAAATGCAGGGCAGTGACGAGTGTTGTGAACAGGGTAAGACCTCTACAGTAATTGCAGGGCAGTGACGAGTGTTGTGAACAGGGTATGACCTGTACGGTAAATGCAGGGCAGTGAGGAGTGTTGTGAACAGGGTATGACCTGTACGGTAAATGCAGGGCAGTGACGAGTGTTGTGAACAGGGTATGACCTGTACCGTAAATGCAGGGCAGTGACGAGTGTTGTGAACAGGGTAAGACCTGTACGGTAAATGCAGGGCAGTGACGAGTGTTGTGAACAGGGTATGACCTGTACCCTAAATGCAGGCCAGTGACGAGTGTTGTGAACAGGATATGATCTGTACAGTAAATGCAGGGCAGTGAGGAGTGTTGTGAACAGGGTATGACCTCTACAGTAATTGCAGGGCAGTGACGAGTGTTGTGAACAGGGTATGACCTGTACGGTAAATGCAGGGCAGTGACGAGTGTTGTGAACAGGGTATGACCTGTACAGTAAATGCAGGGCAGTGACGAGTGTTGTGACGAGGGTATTACCTGTACGGTAAATGCAGGGCAGTTACGAGTGTTGTGAACAGGGTATGACCTGTACGGTAAATGCAGGGCAGTGACGAGTGTTGTGAACAGGGTATGACCTGTACGGTAAATGCAGGGCAGTGACGAGTGTTGTGAACAGGGTATGACCTGTACGGTAAATGCAGGGCAGTGAGGAGTGTTGTGAACAGGGTATGACCTGTACGGTAAATGCAGGGCAGTGACGAGTGTTGTGAACAGGGTATGACCTGTACAGTAAATGCAGGGCAGTGACGAGTGTTGTGAACAGGGTATGACCTGTACAGTAATTGCAGGGCAGTGACGAGTGTTGTGAACAGGGTATGACCTGTACAGTAAATGCAGGGCAGTGACGAGTGTTGTGAACAGGGTATGACCTGTACAGTAAATGCAGGGCAGTGACGAGTGTTGTGAACAGGGTATGACCTGTACGGTAAATGCAGGGCAGTGAGGAGTGTTGTGAACAGGGTATGACCTGTACGGTAAATGCAGGGCAGTGACGAGTGTTGTGAACAGGGTATGACCTGTACAGTAAATGCAGGGCAGTGACGAGTGTTGTGAACAGGGTATGACCTGTACAGTAAATGCAGGGCAGTGACGAGTGTTGTGAACAGGGTATGACCTGTACGGTAAATGCAGGGCAGTGACGAGTGTTGTGAACAGGGTATGACCTGTACGGTAAATGCAGGGCAGTGACGAGTGTTGTGAACAGGGTATGACCTGTACGGTAAATGCAGGGCAGTGACGAGTGTTGTGAACAGGGTATGACCTGTACAGTAAATGCAGGGCAGTGACGAGTGTTGTGAACAGGGTATGACCTGTACGGTAAATGCAGGGCAGTGACGAGTGTTGTGAACAGGGTATGACCTGTACGTAAATGCAGGGCAGTGACGAGTGTTGTGAACAGGGTATGACCTGTACGTAAATGCAGGGCAGTGACGAGTGTTGTGAACAGGGTATGACCTGTACGGTAAATGCAGGGCAGTGAGGAGTGTTGTGAACAGGGTATGACCTGTACAGTAAATGCAGGGCAGTGACGAGTGTACGTAATGTGAACAGGGTATGACCTGTACAGTAAATGCAGGGCAGTGACGAGTGTGTGAACAGGGTATGACCGTTACAGTAAATGCAGGGCAGTGACGAGTGTCGTGAACAGGGTATGACCTGTACAGTAAATGCAGGGCAGTGACGAGTGTCGTGAACAGGGTATGACCTGTACAGTAAATGCAGGGCAGTGACGAGTGTTGTGAACAGGGTATGACCTGTACGGTAAATGCAGGGCAGTGACGAGTGTTGTGAACAGAGTATGACCTGTACAGTCAATGCAGAGCAGTGACGAGTGTTGTGAACAGGGTATGACCTGTACGGTAAATGCAGGGCAGTGACGAGTGTTGTGAACAGGGTATGACCTGTACGGTAAATGCAGGGCAGTGACGAGTGTTGTGAACAGGGTATGACCTGTACGGTAAATGCAGGGCAGTGAGGAGTGTTGTGAACAGGGTATGACCTGTACGGTAAATGCAGGGCAGTGACGAGTGTTGTGAACAGGGTATGACCTGTACGGTAAATGCAGGGCAGTGACGAGTGTTGTGAACAGGGTATGACCTGTACGGTAAATGCAGGGCAGTGAGGAGTGTTGTGAACAGGGTATGACCTGTACGGTAAATGCAGGGCAGTGACGAGTGTTGTGAACAGGGTATGACCTGTACGGTAAATGCAGGGCAGTGACGAGTGTTGTGAACAGGGTATGACCTGTACAGTAAATGCAGGGCAGTGAAGTGTTGTGAACAGGGTATGACCTGTACAGTAAATGCAGGGCAGTGACGAGTGTTGTGAACAGGGTATGACCTGTACAGTAAATGCAGGGCAGTGACGAGTGTTGTGAACAGGGTATGACCTGTACAGTAAATGCAGGGCAGTGACGAGTGTTGTGAACAGGGTATGACCTGTACAGTAAATGCAGGGCAGTGACGAGTGTTGTGAACAGGGTATGACCTGTACAGTAAATGCAGGGCAGTGACGAGTGTTGTGAACAGGGTATGACCTGTACAGTAAATGCAGGGCAGTGACGAGTGTTGTGAACAGGGTATGACCTGTACGGTAAATGCAGGGCAGTGAGGAGTGTTGTGAACAGGGTATGACCTGTACAGTAAATGCAGGGCAGTGACGAGTGTTGTGAACAGGGTATGACCTGTACGGTAAATGCAGGGCAGTGACGAGTGTTGTGAACAGGGTAAGACCTGTACGGTAAATGCAGGGCAGTGACGAGTGTTGTGAACAGGGTATGACCTCTACAGTAATTGCAGGGCAGTGCCGAGTGTCGTGAACAGGGTATGACCTGTACGGTAAATGCAGGGCAGTGAGGAGTGTTGTGAACAGGGTATGACCTGTACAGTAAATGCAGGGCAGTGACGAGTGTTGTGAACAGGGTATGACCTGTACGGTAAATGCAGGGCAGTGACGAGTGTTGTGAACAGGGTATGACCTGTACGGTAAATGCAGGGCAGAGAGGAGTGTTGTGAACAGGGTATGACCTGTACAGTAAATGCAGGGCAGTGACGAGTGTTGTGAACAGGGTATGACCTGTACGGTAAATGCAGGGCAGTGAGGAGTGTTGTGAACAGGGTATGACCTGTACAGTAAATGCAGGGCAGTGACGAGTGTTGTGAACAGGGTATGACCTGTACGGTAAATGCAGGGCAGTGACGAGTGTTGTGAACAGGGTATGACCTGTACAGTAAATGCAGGGCAGTGACGAGTGTTGTGAACAGGGTATGACCTGTACGGTAAATGCAGGGCAGTGAGGAGTGTTGTGAACAGGGTATGACCTGTACGGTAAATGCAGGGCAGTGACGAGTGTTGTGAACAGGGTATGACCTGTACAGTAAATGCAGGGCAGTGACGAGTGTTGTGAACAGGGTATGACCTGTACAGTAAATGCAGGGCAGTGAGGAGTGTTGTGAACGCAGGGCAGTGACGAGTGTTGTGAACAGGGTAAGACCTGTACAGTAAATGCAGGGCAGTGAGGAGTGTTGTGAACAGGGTATGACCTGTACGGTAAATGCAGGGCAGTGACGAGTGTTGTGAACAGGGTATGACCTGTACGGTAAATGCAGGGCAGTGAGGAGTGTTGTGAACAGGGTATGACCTCTACAGTAATTGCAGGGCAGTGACGAGTGTTGTGAACAGGGTATGACCTGTACGGTAAATGCAGGGCAGTGAGGAGTGTTGTGAACAGGGTATGACCTGTACAGTAAATGCAGGGCAGTGACGAGTGTTGTGAACAGGGTATGACATGTACGGTAAATGCAGGGAAGTGACGAGTGTTGTAAACAGGGTATGAACTGTACGGTAAATGCAGGGTAGTGAGGAGTGTTGTGAACAGGGTATGACCAGTACAGTAAATGCAGGGCAGTGACGAGTGTCGTGAACAGGGTATGACCTGTACGGTAAATGCAGGGCAGTGACGAGTGTTGTGAACAGGGTATGACCTGTACGGTAAATGCAGGGTGGTGAGGAGTGTTGTGAACAGGGTATGACCTGTACAGTAAATGCAGGGCAGTGACGAGTGTCGTGAACAGGGTATGACCTGTACAGTAAATGCAGGGCAGTGACGAGTGTCGTGAACAGGGTATGACCTGTACAGTAAATGCAGGGCAGTGACGAGTGTTGTGAACAGGGTATGACCTGTACGGTAAATGCAGGGCAGTGACGAGTGTTGTGAACCGAGTATGACCTGTACAGTCAATGCAGAGCAGTGACGAGTGTTGTGAACAGGTTATGACCTGTACGGTAAATGCAGAGCAGTGACGAGTGTTGTGAACAGGGTATGACCTGTACGGTAAATGCAGGGCAGTGAGGAGTGTTGTGAACAGGGTATGACCTGTACGGTAAATGCAGGGTGGTGAGGAGTGTTGTGAACAGGGTATGACCTGTACTGTAAATGCAGGGCAGTGAGGAGTGTTGTGAACAGGGTATGACCTGTACGGTAAATGCAGGGCAGTGACGAGTGTTGTGAACAGGGTATGACCTGTACGGTAAATGCAGGGCAGTGAGGAGTGTTGTGAACAGGGTATGACCTGTACAGTAATTGCAGGGCAGTGACGAGTGTTGTGAACAGGGTATGACCTGTACGGTAAATGCAGGGCAGTGAGGAGTGTTGTGAACAGGGTATGACCTGTACAGTAAATGCAGGGCAGTGACGAGTGTTGTGAACAGGGTATGACCTGTACAGTAAATGCAGGGCAGTGACGAGTGTTGTGAACAGGGTATGATCTGTACGGTAAATGCAGGGCAGTGACGAGTGTTGTGAACAGGGTAAGACCTGTACGGTAAATGCAGGGCAGTGACGAGTGTTGTGAACAGGGTATGACCTGTACGGTAAATGCAGGGCAGTGACGAGTGTTGTGAACAGGGTATGACCTGTACGGTAAATGCAGGGCAGTGAGGAGTGTTGTGAACAGGGTATGACCTGTACAGTAAATGCAGGGCAGTGACGAGTGTTGTGAACAGGGTATGACCTGTACAGTAAATGCAGGGCAGTGACGAGTGTTGTGAACAGGGTATGACCTGTACGGTAAATGCAGGGCAGTGACGAGTGTTGTGAACAGGGTATGACCTGTACGGTAAATGCAGGGCAGTGACGAGTGTTGTGAACAGGGTATGACCTGTACGGTAAATGCAGGGCAGTGAGGAGTGTTGTGAACAGGGTATGACCTGTACGGTAAATGCAGGGCAGTGAGGAGTGTTGTGAACAGGGTATGACCTGTACGGTAAATGCAGGACAGTGAGGAGTGTTGTGAACAGGGTATGACCTGCACGGTAAATGCAGGGCAGTGACGAGTGTTGTGAACAGGGTATGACCTGTACGGTAAATGCAGGGCAGTGAGGAGTGTTGTGAACAGGGTAAGACCTCTACAGTAAATGCAGGGCAGTGACGAGTGTTGTGAACAGGGTATGACCTGTACGGTAAATGCAGGGCAGTGAGGAGTGTTGTGAACAGGGTATGACCTGTACAGTAAATGCAGGGCAGTGACGAGTGTTGTGAACAGGGTATGACCTGTACAGTAAATGCAGGGCAGTGACGAGTGTTGTGAACAGGGTATGACCTGTACGGTAAATGCAGGGCAGTGACGAGTGTTGTGAACAGGGTATGACCTGTACGGTAAATGCAGGGCAGTGACGAGTGTTGTGAACAGGGTATGACCTGTACGGTAAATGCAGGGCAGTGACGAGTGTTGTGAACAGGGTATGACCTGTACGGTAAATGCAGGGCAGTGAGGAGTGTTGTGAACAGAGTATGACCTCTACAGTAATTGCAGGGCAGTGACGAGTGTCGTGAACAGGGTATGACCTGTACAGTAAATGCAGGGCAGTGACGAGTGTTGTGAACAGGGTATGACCTGTACGGTAAATGCAGGGCAGTGACGAGTGTTGTGAACCGAGTATGACCTGTACAGTCAATGCAGAGCAGTGACGAGTGTTGTGAACAGGGTATGACCTGTACGGTAAATGCAGAGCAGTGACGAGTGTTGTGAACAGGGTATGACCTGTACGGTAAATGCAGGGCAGTGAGGAGTGTTGTGAACAGGGTATGACCTGTACGGTAAATGCAGGGCAGTGAGGAGTGTTGTGAACAGGGTATGACCTGTACGGTAAATGCAGGGCAGTGACGAGTGTTGTGAACAGGGTATGACCTGTACGGTAAATGCAGGGCAGTGACGAGTGTCGTGAACAGGGTATGACCTGTACGGTAAATGCAGGGCAGTGACGAGTGTTGTGAACAGGGTATGACCTGTACGGTAAATGCAGGGCAGTGACGAGTGTTGTGAACAGGGTATGACCTGTACGGTAAATGCAGGGCAGTGAGGAGTGTTGTGAACAGGGTATGACCTGTACGGTAAATGCAGGGCAGTGACGAGTGTTGTGAACAGGGTATGACCTGTACCCTAAATGCAGGGCAGTGACGAGTGTTGTGAACAGGATATGATCTGTACAGTAAAAGCAGGGCAGTGAGGAGTGTTGTGAACAGGGTAAGACCTCTACAGTAAATGCAGGGCAGTGACGAGTGTTGTGAACAGGGTATGACCTGTACGGTAAATGCAGGGCAGTGACGAGTGTTGTGAACAGGGTAAGACCTGTACAGTAATTGCAGGGCAGTGAAGAGTGTTGTGAATAGGGCATGACCTGTACGGTAAATGCAGGGCAGTGACGAGTGTTGTGAACAGGGTATGACCTGTACGGTAAATGCAGGGCAGTGAGGAGTGTTGTGAACAGGGTATGACCTGTACAGTAAATGCAGGGCAGTGACGAGTGTTGTGAACAGGGTATGACCTGTACGGTAAATGCAGGGCAGTGAGGAGTGTTGTGAACAGGGTATGACCTGTACAGTAAATGCAGGGCAGTGACGAGTGTTGTGAACAGGGTATGACCTGTACGGTAAATGCAGGGCAGTGACGAGTGTTGTGAACAGGGTATGACCTGTACGGTAAATGCAGGGCAGTGAGGAGTGTTGTGAACAGGGTATGACCTGTACAGTAATTGCAGGGCAGTGACGAGTGTCGTGAACAGGGTATGACCTGTACACTAAATGCAGGGCAGTGACGAGTGTCGTGAACAGGGTATGACCTGTACAGTAAATGCAGGGCAGTGACGAGTGTTGTGAACAGGGTATGACCTGTACGGTAAATGCAGGGCAGTGACGAGTGTTGTGAACCGAGTATGACCTGTACAGTCAATGCAGAGCAGTGACGAGTGTTGTGAACAGGGTATGACCTGTACGGTAAATGCAGAGCAGTGACGAGTGTTGTGAACAGGGTATGACCTGTACGGTAAATGCAGGGCAGAGAGGAGTGTTGTGAACAGGGTATGACCTGTACGGTAAATGCAGGGCAGTGAGGAGTGTTGTGAACAGGGTATGACCTGTACGGTAAATGCAGGGCAGTGACGAGTGTTGTGAACAGGGTATGACCTGTACGGTAAATGCAGGGCAGTGACGAGTGTCGTGAACAGGGTATGACCTGTACGGTAAATGCAGGGCAGTGACGAGTGTTGTGAACAGGGTATGACCTGTACGGTAAATGCAGGGCAGTGACCAGTGTTGTGAACAGGGTATGACCAGTACGGTAAATGCAGGGCAGAGAGGAGTGTTGTGAACAGGGTAAGACCTGTACAGTAAATGCAGGGCAGTGACGAGTGTTGTGAACAGGGTATGACCTGTACGGTAAATGCAGGGCAGTGACGCGTGTTGTGAACAGTGTAAGACCTGTACGGTAAATGCAGGGTGGTGAGGAGTGTTGTGAACAGGGTATGACCTGTACAGTAAATGCAGGGCAGTGACGAGTGTTGTGAACAGGGTAAGACCTCTACAGTAAATGCAGGGCAGTGACGAGTGTTGTGAACAGGGTATGACCTGTACAGTAAATGCAGGGCAGTGACGAGTGTTGTGAACAGTGTAAGACCTCTACAGTAAATGCAGGGCAGTGACGAGTGTTGTGAACAGGGTATGACCTGTACGGTAAATGCAGGGCAGTGAGGAGTGTTGTGAACAGGGTATGACCTGTACCGTAAATACAGGGCAGTGACGAGTGTTGTGAACAGGGTATGACCTGTACCGTAAATACAGGGCAGTGACGAGTGTTGTGAACAGGGTAAGACCTGTACGGTAAATGCAGGGCAGTGACGAGTGTTGTGAACAGGGTATGACCTGTACCCTAAATGCAGGGCAGTGACGAGTGTTGTGAACAGGATATGATCTGTACAGTAAATGCAGGGCAGTGAGGAGTGTTGTGAACAGGGTATGAGCTCTACAGTAATTGCAGGGCAGTGACGAGTGTTGTGAACAGGGTATGACCTGTACGGTAAATGCAGGGCAGTGAGGAGTGTTGTGAACAGGGTATGACCTGTACAGTAAATGCAGGGCAGTGACGAGTGTTGTGAACAGGGTATGACCTGTACGGTAAATGCAGGGCAGTGACGAGTGTTGTGAACAGGGTATGACCTGTACGGTAAATGCAGGGCAGTGAGGAGTGTTGTGAACAGGGTATGACCTGTACAGTAAATGCAGGGCAGTGACGAGTGTTGTGAACAGGGTATGACCTGTACGGTAAATGCAGGGCAGTGAGGAGTGTTGTGAACAGGGTATGACCTGTACAGTAAATGCAGGGCAGTGAGGAGTGTTGTGAACAGGGTATGACCTGTACGGTAAATGCAGGGCAGTGAGGAGTGTTGTGAACAGGGTATGACCTGTACAGTAAATGCAGGGCGGTGACGAGTGTTGTGAACAGGGTATGACCTGTACAGTAAATGCAGGGCAGTGAGGAGTGTTGTGAACAGGGTATGACCTGTACGGTAAATGCAGGGCAGTGACGAGTGTTGTGAACAGGGTATGACCTGTACGGTAAATGCAGGGCAGTGAGGAGTGTTGTGAACAGGGTATGACCAGTACAGTAAATGCAGGGCAGTGACGAGTGTCGTGAACAGGGTATGACCTGTACAGTAAATGCAGGGCAGTGACGAGTGTCGTGAACAGGGTATGACCTGTACAGTAAATGCAGGGCAGTGACGAGTGTTGTGAACAGGGTATGACCTGTACGGTAAATGCAGGGCAGTGACGAGTGTTGTGAACCGAGTATGACCTGTACAGTCAATGCAGAGCAGTGACGAGTGTTGTGAACAGGGTATGACCTGTACGGTAAATGCAGAGCAGTGACGAGTGTTGTGAACAGGGTATGACCTGTACGGTAAATGCAGGGCAGAGAGAAGTGTTGTGAACAGGGTATGACCTGTACGGTAAATGCAGGGCAGTGAGGAGTGTTGTGAACAGGGTATGACCTGTACGGTAAATGCAGGGCAGTGACGAGTGTTGTGAACAGGGTATGACCTGTACAGTAATTGCAGGGCAGTGCCGAGTGTCGTGAACAGGGTATGACCTGTACGGTAAATGCAGGGCAGTGACGAGTGTTGTGAACAGGGTATGACCTGTACGGTAAATGCAGGGCAGTGACGAGTGTTGTGAACAGGGTATGACCTGTACGGTAAATGCAGGGCAGTGAGGAGTGTTGTGAACAGGGTATGACCTGTACGGTAAATGCAGGGCAGTGACGAGTGTTGTGAACAGGGTATGACCTGTACCCTAAATGCAGGGCAGTGACGAGTGTTGTGAACAGGGTATGACCTGTACAGTAAATGCAGGGCAGTGAGGAGTGTTGTGAACAGGGTAAGACCTGTATAGTAAATGCAGGGCAGTGACGAGTGTTGTGAACAGGGAATGACCTGTACGGTAAACGCAGGGCAGTGACGAGTGTTGTGAACAGGGTAAGACCTGTACAGTAATTGCAGGGCAGTGAGGAGTGTTTTGAACAGGGTATGACCTGTACGGTAAATGCAGGGCAGTGACGAGTGTTGTGAACAGGGTATGACCTGTACGGTAAATGCAGGGCAGAGAGGAGTGTTGTGAACAGGGTATGACCTCTACAGTAATTGCAGGGCAGTGACGAGTGTTGTGAACAGGGTATGACCTGTACGGTAAATGCAGGGCAGTGAGGAGTGTTGTGAACAGGGTATGACCTGTACAGTAAATGCAGGGCAGTGACGAGTGTTGTGAACAGGGTATGACATGTACGGTAAATGCAGGGAAGTGACGAGTGTTGTAAACAGGGTATGAACTGTACGGTAAATGCAGGGTAGTGAGGAGTGTTGTGAACAGGGTATGACCAGTACAGTAAATGCAGGGCAGTGACGAGTGTCGTGAACAGGGTATGACCTGTACGGTAAATGCAGGGCAGTGACGAGTGTTGTGAACAGGGTATGACCTGTACGGTAAATGCAGGGTGGTGAGGAGTGTTGTGAACAGGGTATGACCTGTACAGTAAATGCAGGGCAGTGACGAGTGTCGTGAACAGGGTGTGACCTGTACAGTAAATGCAGGGCAGTGACGAGTGTCGTGAACAGGGTATGACCTGTACAGTAAATGCAGGGCAGTGACGAGTGTTGTGAACAGGGTATGACCTGTACGGTAAATGCAGGGCAGTGACGACTGTTGTGAACCGAGTATGACCTGTACAGTCAATGCAGAGCAGTGACGAGTGTTGTGAACAGGTTATGACCTGTACGGTAAATGCAGAGCAGTGACGAGTGTTGTGAACAGGGTATGACCTGTACGGTAAATGCAGGGCAGAGAGGAGTGTTGTGAACAGGGTATGACCTGTACGGTAAATGCAGGGTGGTGAGGAGTGTTGTGAACAGGGTATGACCTGCACTGTAAATGCAGGGCAGTGAGGAGTGTTGTGAACAGGGTATGACCTGCACGGTAAATGCAGGGCAGTGACGAGTGTTGTGAACAGGGTATGACCTGTACGGTAAATGCAGGGCAGTGAGGAGTGTTGTGAACAGGGTATGACCTCTACAGTAATTGCAGGGCAGTGACGAGCGTTGTGAACAGGGTATGACCTGTACGGTAAATGCAGGGCAGTGAGGAGTGTTGTGAACAGGGTATGACCTGTACAGTAAATGCAGGGCAGTGACGAGTGTTGTGAACAGGGTATGACCTGTACAGTAAATGCAGGGCAGTGACGAGTGTTGTGAACAGGGTATGATCTGTACGGTAAATGCAGGGCAGTGACGAGTGTTGTGAACAGGGTAAGACCTGTACGGTAAATGCAGGGCAGAGAGAAGTGTTGTGAACAGGGTATGACCTGTACGGTAAATGCAGGGCAGTGACGAGTGTTGTGAACAGGGTATGACCTGTACGGTAAATGCAGGGCAGTGAGGAGTGTTGTGAACAGGGTATGACCTGTACAGTAAATGCAGGGCGGTGACGAGTGTTGTGAACAGGGTATGACCTGTACAGTAAATGCAGGGCAGTGAGGAGTGTTGTGAACAGGGTATGACCTGTACGGTAAATGCAGGGCAGTGACGAGTGTTGTGAACAGGGTATGACCTGTACGGTAAATGCAGGGCAGTGAGGAGTGTTGTGAACAGGGTATGACCTGTACAGTAAATGCAGGGCAGTGACGAGTGTTGTGAACAGGGTATGACCTGTACAGTAAATGCAGGGCAGTGACGAGTGTTGTGAACAGGGTATGACCTGTACAGTAAATGCAGGGCAGTGACGAGTGTTGTGAACAGGGTATGACCTGTACGGTAAATGCAGGGCAGTGACGAGTGTTGTGAACAGAGTATGACCTGTACAGTAATTGCAGGGCAGTGACGAGTGTTGTGAACAGGGTATGACCTGTACGGTAAATGCAGGGCAGTGACGAGTGTTGTGAACAGGGTATGACCTGTACGGTAAATGCAGGGCAGTGAGGAGTGTTGTGAACCGAGTATGACCTGTACGGTAAATGCAGGGCAGTGAGGAGTGTTGTGAACAGGGTATGACCTGCACGGTAAATGCAGGGCAGTGACGAGTGTTGTGAACAGGGTATGACCTGTACGGTAATTGCAGGGCGGTGACGAGTGTCGTGAACAGGGTATGACCTGTACAGTAAATTCAGGGCAGTGACGAGTGTTGTGAACAGGGTATGACCTGTACGGTAAATGCAGGGCAGTGACGAGTGTTGTGAACAGGGTATGACCTGTACGGTAAATGCAGGGCAGTGAGGAGTGTTGTGAACAGGGTATGACCTGTACGGTAAATGCAGGGCAGTGACGAGTGTTGTGAACAGGGTATGACCTGTACGGTAAATGCAGGGCAGTGACGAGTGTTGTGAACAGGGTATGACCTGTACAGTAAATGCAGGGCAGTGAGGAGTGTTGTGAACAGGGTATGACCTGTACAGTAAATGCAGGGCAGTGACGAGTGTTGTGAACAGGGTATGACCTGTACGGTAAATGCAGGGCAGTGACGAGTGTTGTGAACAGGGTAAGACCTGTACAGTAATTGCAGGGCAGTGACGAGTGTTTTGAACAGGGTATGACCTGTACGGTAAATGCAGGGCAGTGACGAGTGTTGTGAACAGGGTATGACCTGTACGGTAAATGCAGGGCAGAGAGGAGTGTTGTGAACAGGGTATGACCTCTACAGTAATTGCAGGGCAGTGACGAGTGTTGTGAACAGGGTATGACCTGTACGGTAAAAGCAGGGCAGTGAGGAGTGTTGTGAACAGGGTATGACCTGTACAGTAAATGCAGGGCAGTGACGAGTGTTGTGAACAGGGTATGACATGTACGGTAAATGCAGGGAAGTGACGAGTGTTGTAAACAGGGTATGAACTGTACGGTAAATGCAGGGTAGTGAGGAGTGTTGTGAACAGGTATGACCAGTACAGTAAATGCAGGGCAGTGACGAGTGTCGTGAACAGGGTATGACCTGTACGGTAAATGCAGGGCAGTGACGAGTGTTGTGAACAGGGTATGACCTGTACGGTAAATGCAGGGTGCTGAGGAGTGTTGTGAACAGGGTATGACCTGTACAGTAAATGCAGGGCAGTGACGAGTGTCGTGAACAGGGTGTGACCTGTACAGTAAATGCAGGGCAGTGACGAGTGTCGTGAACAGGGTATGACCTGTACAGTAAATGCAGGGCAGTGACGAGTGTTGTGAACAGGGTATGACCTGTACGGTAAATGCAGGGCAGTGACGACTGTTGTGAACCGAGTATGACCTGTACAGTCAATGCAGAGCAGTGACGAGTGTTGTGAACAGGTTATGACCTGTACGGTAAATGCAGAGCAGTGACGAGTGTTGTGAACAGGGTATGACCTGTACGGTAAATGCAGGGCAGAGAGGAGTGTTGTGAACAGGGTATGACCTGTACGGTAAATGCAGGGTGGTGAGGAGTGTTGTAAACAGGGTATGACCTGTACTGTAAATGCAGGGCAGTGAGGAGTGTTGTGAACAGGGTATGACCTGCACGGTAAATGCAGGGCAGTGACGAGTGTTGTGAACAGGGTATGACCTGTACGGTAAATGCAGGGCAGTGAGGAGTGTTGTGAACAGGGTATGACCTCTACAGTAATTGCAGGGCAGTGACGAGTGTTGTGAACAGGGTATGACCTGTACGGTAAATGCAGGGCAGTGAGGAGTGTTGTGAACAGGGTATGACCTGTACAGTAAATGCAGGGCAGTGACGAGTGTTGTGAACAGGGTATGACCTGTACAGTAAATGCAGGGCAGTGACGAGTGTTGTGAACAGGGTATGACCTGTACGGTAAATGCAGGGCAGTGACGAGTGTTGTGAACAGGGTAAGACCTGTACGGTAAATGCAGGGCAGTGACGAGTGTTGTGAACAGGGTATGACCTGTACGGTAAATGCAGGGCAGTGACGAGTGTTGTGAACAGGGTATGACCTGTACGGTAAATGCAGGGCAGTGACGAGTGTTGTGAACAGGGTATGACCTGTACGGTAAATGCAGGGCAGTGACGAGTGTTGTGAACAGGGTATGACCTGTACAGTAAATGCAGGGCAGTGACGCGTGTTGTGAACAGTGTAAGACCTGTACGGTAAATGCAGGGTGGTGAGGAGTGTTGTGAACAGGGTATGACCTGTACGGTAAATGCAGGGCAGTGACGAGTGTTGTGAACAGGGTATGACCTGTACGGTAAATGCAGGGCAGTGAGGAGTGTTGTGAACAGGGTAAGACCTGTACAGTAAATGCAGGGCAGTGACGAGTGTTGTGAACAGGGTATGACCTGTACGGTAAATGCAGGGCAGTGACGCGTGTTGTGAACAGTGTAAGACCTGTACGGTAAATGCAGGGTGGTGAGGAGTGTTGTGAACAGGGTATGACCTGTACAGTAAATGCAGGGCAGTGACGAGTGTTGTGAACAGGGTAAGACCTCTACAGTAAATGCAGGGCAGTGACGAGTGTTGTGAACAGGGTATGACCTGTACAGTAAATGCAGGGCAGTGACGAGTGTTGTGAACAGGGTAAGACCTGTACGGTAAATGCAGGGCAGTGACGAGTGTTGTGAACAGGGTATGACCTGTACGGTAAATGCAGGGCAGTGACGAGTGTTGTGAACAGGGTATGACCTGTACGGTAAATGCAGGGCAGTGAGGAGTGTTGTGAACAGGGTATGACCTGTACGGTAAATGCAGGGCAGTGAGGAGTGTTGTGAACAGGGTATGACCTGTACAGTAAATACAGGGCGGTGACGAGTGTTGTGAACAGGGTATGACCTGTACAGTAAATGCAGGGCAGTGAGGAGTGTTGTGAACAGGGTATGACCTGTACGGTAAATGCAGGGCAGTGACGAGTGTTGTGAACAGGGTATGACCTGTACGGTAAATGCAGGGCAGTGAGGAGTGTTGTGAACAGGGTATGACCTGTACAGTAAATGCAGGGCAGTGACGAGTGTCGTGAACAGGGTATGACCTGTACAGTAAATGCAGGGCAGTGACGAGTGTCGTGAACAGGGTATGACCTGTACAGTAAATGCAGGGCAGTGACGAGTGTTGTGAACAGGGTATGACCTGTACGGTAAATGCAGGGCAGTGACGAGTGTTGTGAACCGAGTATGACCTGTACAGTCAATGCAGAGCAGTGACGAGTGTTGTGAACAGGGTATGACCTGTACGGTAAATGCAGGGCAGTGACGAGTGTTGTGAACAGGGTATGACCTGTACGGTAAATGCAGGGCAGTGAGGAGTGTTGTGAACAGGGTATGACCTGTACGGTAAATGCAGGGCAGTGAGGAGTGTTGTGAACAGGGTATGACCTGTACGGTAAATGCAGGGCAGTGACGAGTGTTGTGAACAGGGTATGACCTGTACGGTAATTGCAGGGCAGTGACGAGTGTTGTGAACAGGGTATGACCTGTACGGTAAATGCAGGGCAGTGACGAGTGTTGTGAACAGGGTATGACCTGTACGGTAAATGCAGGGCAGTGACGAGTGTTGTGAACAGGGTATGACATGTACGGTAAATGCAGGGAAGTGACGAGTGTTGTAAACAGGGTATGAACTGTACGGTAAATGCAGGGTAGTGAGGAGTGTTGTGAACAGGGTATGACCAGTACAGTAAATGCAGGGCAGTGACGAGTGTCGTGAACAGGGTATGACCTGTACGGTAAATGCAGGGCAGTGACGAGTGTTGTGAACAGGGTATGACCTGTACGGTAAATGCAGGGTGGTGAGGAGTGTTGTGAACAGGGTATGACCTGTACAGTAAATGCAGGGCAGTGACGAGTGTCGTGAACAGGGTGTGACCTGTACAGTAAATGCAGGGCAGTGACGAGTGTCGTGAACAGGGTATGACCTGTACAGTAAATGCAGGGCAGTGACGAGTGTTGTGAACAGGGTATGACCTGTACGGTAAATGCAGGGCAGTGACGACTGTTGTGAACCGAGTATGACCTGTACAGTCAATGCAGAGCAGTGACGAGTGTTGTGAACAGGTTATGACCTGTACGGTAAATGCAGAGCAGTGACGAGTGTTGTGAACAGGGTATGACCTGTACGGTAAATGCAGGGCAGAGAGGAGTGTTGTGAACAGGGTATGACCTGTACGGTAAATGCAGGGTGGTGAGGAGTGTTGTGAACAGGGTATGACCTGCACTGTAAATGCAGGGCAGTGAGGAGTGTTGTGAACAGGGTATGACCTGCACGGTAAATGCAGGGCAGTGACGAGTGTTGTGAACAGGGTATGACCTGTACGGTAAATGCAGGGCAGTGAGGAGTGTTGTGAACAGGGTATGACCTCTACAGTAATTGCAGGGCAGTGACGAGCGTTGTGAACAGGGTATGACCTGTACGGTAAATGCAGGGCAGTGAGGAGTGTTGTGAACAGGGTATGACCTGTACAGTAAATGCAGGGCAGTGACGAGTGTTGTGAACAGGGTATGACCTGTACAGTAAATGCAGGGCAGTGACGAGTGTTGTGAACAGGGTATGATCTGTACGGTAAATGCAGGGCAGTGACGAGTGTTGTGAACAGGGTAAGATCTGTACGGTAAATGCAGGGCAGTGACGAGTGTTGTGAACAGGGTATGACCTGTACGGTAAATGCAGGGCAGTGACGAGTGTTGTGAACAGGGTATGACCTGTACGGTAAATGCAGGGCAGTGAGGAGTGTTGTGAACAGGGTATGACCTGTACAGTAAATGCAGGGCGGTGACGAGTGTTGTGAACAGGGTATGACCTGTACAGTAAATGCAGGGCAGTGAGGAGTGTTGTGAACAGGGTATGACCTGTACGGTAAATGCAGGGCAGTGACGAGTGTTGTGAACAGGGTATGACCTGTACGGTAAATGCAGGGCAGTGAGGAGTGTTGTGAACAGGGTATGACCTGTACAGTAAATGCAGGGCAGTGACGAGTGTCGTGAACAGGGTATGACCTGTACAGTAAATGCAGGGCAGTGACGAGTGTCGTGAACAGGGTATGACCTGTACAGTAAATGCAGGGCAGTGACGAGTGTTGTGAACAGGGTATGACCTGTACGGTAAATGCAGGGCAGTGACGAGTGTTGTGAACCGAGTATGACCTGTACAGTCAATGCAGAGCAGTGACGAGTGTTGTGAACAGGGTATGACCTGTACGGTAAATGCAGGGCAGTGACGAGTGTTGTGAACAGGGTATGACCTGTACGGTAAATGCAGGGCAGAGAGGAGTGTTGTGAACAGGGTATGACCTGTACGGTAAATGCAGGGCAGTGAGGAGTGTTGTGAACAGGGTATGACCTGTACGGTAAATGCAGGGCAGTGACGAGTGTTGTGAACAGGGTATGACCTGTACGGTAATTGCAGGGCAGTGACGAGTGTCGTGAACAGGGTATGACCTGTACAGTAAATGCAGGGCAGTGACGAGTGTTGTGAACAGGGTATGACCTGTACGGTAAATGCAGGGCAGTGACGAGTGTTGTGAACAGGGTATGACCTGTACGGTAAATGCAGGGCAGTGAGGAGTGTTGTGAACAGGGTATGACCTGTACGGTAAATGCAGGGCAGTGACGAGTGTTGTGAACAGGGTATGACCTGTACCCTAAATGCAGGGCAGTGACGAGTGTTGTGAACAGGGTATGATCTGTACAGTAAATGCAGGGCAGTGAGGAGTGTTGTGAACAGGGTATGACCTGTATAGTAAATGCAGGGCACTGACGAGTGTTGTGAACAGGGAATGACCTGTACGGTAAATGCAGGGCAGTGACGAGTGTTGTGAACAGGGTAAGACCTGTACAGTAATTGCAGGGCAGTGAGGAGTGTTGTGAACAGGGTATGACCTGTACGGTAAATGCAGGGCAGTGACGAGTGTTGTGAACAGGGTATGACCTGTACGGTAAATGCAGGGCAGTGAGGAGTGTTGTGAACAGGGTATGACCTCTACAGTAATTGCAGGGCAGTGACGAGTGTTGTGAACAGGGTATGACCTGTACGGTAAAAGCAGGGCAGTGAGGAGTGTTGTGAACAGGGTATGACCTGTACAGTAAATGCAGGGCAGTGACGAGTGTTGTGAACAGGGTATGACATGTACGGTAAATGCAGGGAAGTGACGAGTGTTGTAAACAGGGTATGAACTGTACGGTAAATGCAGGGTAGTGAGGAGTGTTGTGAACAGGGTATGACCAGTACAGTAAATGCAGGGCAGTGACGAGTGTCGTGAACAGGGTATGACCTGTACGGTAAATGCAGGGCAGTGACGAGTGTTGTGAACAGGGTATGACCTGTACGGTAAATGCAGGGTGGTGAGGAGTGTTGTGAACAGGGTATGACCTGTACAGTAAATGCAGGGCAGTGACGAGTGTCGTGAACAGGGTGTGACCTGTACAGTAAATGCAGGGCAGTGACGAGTGTCGTGAACAGGGTATGACCTGTACAGTAAATGCAGGGCAGTGACGAGTGTTGTGAACAGGGTATGACCTGTACGGTAAATGCAGGGCAGTGACGAGTGTTGTGAACCGAGTATGACCTGTACAGTCAATGCAGAGCAGTGACGAGTGTTGTGAACAGGTTATGACCTGTACGGTAAATGCAGAGCAGTGACGAGTGTTGTGAACAGGGTATGACCTGTACGGTAAATGCAGGGCAGAGAGGAGTGTTGTGAACAGGGTATGACCTGTACGGTAAATGCAGGGTGGTGAGGAGTGTTGTGAACAGGGTATGACCTGTACTGTAAATGCAGGGCAGTGAGGAGTGTTGTGAACAGGGTATGACCTGCACGGTAAATGCAGGGCAGTGACGAGTGTTGTGAACAGGGTATGACCTGTACGGTAAATGCAGGGCAGTGAGGAGTGTTGTGAACAGGGTATGACCTCTACAGTAATTGCAGGGCAGTGACGAGCGTTGTGAACAGGGTATGACCTGTACGGTAAATGCAGGGCAGTGAGGAGTGTTGTGAACAGGGTATGACCTGTACAGTAAATGCAGGGCAGTGACGAGTGTTGTGAACAGGGTATGACCTGTACAGTAAATGCAGGGCAGTGACGAGTGTTGTGAACAGGGTATGATCTGTACGGTAAATGCAGGGCAGTGACGAGTGTTGTGAACAGGGTAAGACCTGTACGGTAAATGCAGGGCAGTGACGAGTGTTGTGAACAGGGTAAGACCTGTACGGTAAATGCAGGGCAGTGACGAGTGTTGTGAACAGGGTATGACCTGTACGGTAAATGCAGGGCAGTGACGAGTGTTGTGAACAGGGTATGACCTGTACGGTAAATGCAGGGCAGTGACGAGTGTTGTGAACAGGGTAAGACCTGTACAGTAAATGCAGGGCAGTGACGCGTGTTGTGAACAGTGTAAGACCTGTACGGTAAATGCAGGGTGGTGAGGAGTGTTGTGAACAGGGTATGACCTGTACGGTAAATGCAGGGCAGTGACCAGTGTTGTGAACAGGGTATGACCAGTACGGTAAATGCAGGGCAGAGAGGAGTGTTGTGAACAGGGTAAGACCTGTACAGTAAATGCAGGGCAGTGACGAGTGTTGTGAACAGGGTATGACCTGTACGGTAAATGCAGGGCAGTGACGCGTGTTGTGAACAGTGTAAGACCTGTACGGTAAATGCAGGGTGGTGAGGAGTGTTGTGAACAGGGTATGACCTGTACAGTAAATGCAGGGCAGTGACGAGTGTTGTGAACAGGGTAAGACCTCTACAGTAAATGCAGGGCAGTGACGAGTGTTGTGAACAGGGTATGACCTGTACAGTAAATGCAGGGCAGTGACGAGTGTTGTGAACAGTGTAAGACCTGTACGGTAAATGCAGGGCAGTGACGAGTGTTGTGAACAGGGTAAGACCTGTACGGTAAATGCAGGGCAGTGACGAGTGTTGTGAACAGGGTATGACCTGTACGGTAAATGCAGGGCAGTGAGGAGTGTTGTGAACAGGGTATGACCTGTACCGTAAATGCAGGGCAGTGAGGAGTGTTGTGAACAGGGTATGACCTGTACAGTAAATGAAGGGCAGTGACGAGTGTTGTGAACAGGGTATGACCTGTACAGTAAATGCAGGGCAGTGAGGAGTGTTGTGAACAGGGTATGACCTGTACGGTAAATGCAGGGCAGTGACGAGTGTTGTGAACAGGGTATGACCTGTACGGTAAATGCAGGGCAGTGAGGAGTGTTGTGAACAGGGTATGACCAGTACAGTAAATGCAGGGCAGTGACGAGTGTCGTGAACAGGGTATGACCTGTACAGTAAATGCAGGGCAGTGACGAGTGTCGTGAACAGGGTATGACCTGTACAGTAAATTCAGGGCAGTGACGAGTGTTGTGAACAGGGTATGACCTGTACGGTAAATGCAGGGCAGTGACGAGTGTTGTGAACCGAGTATGACCTGTACAGTCAATGCAGAGCAGTGACGAGTGTTGTGAACAGGGTATGACCTGTACGGTAAATGCAGAGCAGTGACGAGTGTTGTGAACAGGGTATGACCTGTACGGTAAATGCAGGGCAGAGAGGAGTGTTGTGAACAGGGTATGACCTGTACGGTAAATGCAGGGCAGTGAGGAGTGTTGTGAACAGGGTATGACCTGCACGGTAAATGCAGGGCAGTGACGAGTGTTGTGAACAGGGTATGACCTGTACGGTAATTGCAGGGCGGTGACGAGTGTCGTGAACAGGGTATGACCTGTACGGTAAATTCAGGGCAGTGACGAGTGTTGTGAACAGGGTATGACCTGTACGGTAAATGCAGGGCAGTGACGAGTGTTGTGAACAGGGTATGACCTGTACGGTAAATGCAGGGCAGAGAGGAGTGTTGTGAACAGGGTATGACCTGTACGGTAACTGCAGGGCAGTGACGAGTGTTGTGAACAGGGTATGACCTGTACCCTAAATGCAGGGCAGTGACGAGTGTTGTGAACAGGATATGATCTGTACAGTAAATGCAGGGCAGTGAGGAGTGTTGTGAACAGGGTAAGACCTGTATAGTAAATGCAGGGCAGTGACGAGTGTTGTGAACAGGGTATGACCTGTACGGTAAATGCAGGGCAGTGACGAGTGTTGTGAACAGGGTAAGACCTGTACAGTAATTGCAGGGCAGTGAGGAGTGTTGTGAACAGGGTATGACCTGTACGGTAAATGCAGGGCAGTGACGAGTGTTGTGAACAGGGTATGACCTGTACGGTAAATGCAGGGCAGAGAGGAGTGTTGTGAACAGGGTATGACCTCTACAGTAAATGCAGGGCAGTGACGAGTGTTGTGAACAGGGTATGACCTGTACGGTAAATGCAGGGCAGTGAGGAGTGTTGTGAACAGGGTATGACCTGTACAGTAAATGCAGGGCAGTGACGAGTGTTGTGAACAGGGTATGACCTGTACGGTAATTGCAGGGCAGTGACGAGTGTTGTGAACAGGGTATGACCTGTACGGTAAATGCAGGGCAGTGACGAGTGTTGTGAACAGGGTATGACCTGTACGGTAAATGCAGGGCAGTGACGAGTGTTGTGAACAGGGTATGACCTGTACGGTAAATGCAGGGCAGTGACGAGTGTTGTGAACAGGGTATGACCTGTACGGTAAATGCAGGGCAGTGACGAGTGTTGTGAACAGTGTATGACCAGTACGGTAAATGCAGGGCAGTGAGGAGTGTTGTGAACAGGGTAAGACCTGTATAGTAAATGCAGGGCAGTGAGGAGTGTTGTGAACAGGGTATGACCTGTACGGTAAATGCAGGGCAGTGACGAGTGTTGTGAACAGGGTAAGACCTGTACAGTAAATGCAGGGCAGTGAGGAGTGTTGTGAACAGGGTATGACCTGTACGGTAAATGCAGGGCAGTGACGAGTGTTGTGAACAGGGTATGACCTGTACGGTAAATGCAGGGCAGTGAGGAGTGTTGTGAACAGGGTATGACCTGTACAGTAATTGCAGGGCAGTGACGAGTGTTGTGAACAGGGTATGACCTGTACGGTAAATGCAGGGCAGTGAGGAGTGTTGTGAACAGGGTATGACCTGTACAGTAAATGCAGGGCAGTGACGAGTGTTGTGAACAGGGTATGACATGTACGGTAAATGCAGGGAAGTGACGAGTGTTGTAAACAGGGTATGAACTGTACGGTAAATGCAGGGTAGTGAGGAGTGTTGTGAACAGGGTATGACCAGTACAGTAAATGCAGGGCAGTGACGAGTGTCGTGAACAGGGTATGACCTGTACGGTAAATGCAGGGCAGTGACGAGTGTTGTGAACAGGGTATCACCTGTACGGTAAATGCAGGGCAGTGACGCGTGTTGTGAACAGTGTAAGACCTGTACGGTAAATGCAGGGTGGTGAGGAGTGTTGTGAACAGGGTATGACCTGTACAGTAAATGCAGGGCAGTGACGAGTGTTGTGAACAGGGTAAGACCTCTACAGTAAATGCAGGGCAGTGACGAGTGTTGTGAACAGGGTATGACCTGTACAGTAAATGCAGGGCAGTGACGAGTGTTGTGAACAGGGTAAGACCTCTACAGTAAATGCAGGGCAGTGACGAGTGTTGTGAACAGGGTATGACCTGTACGGTAAATGCAGGGCAGTGAGGAGTGTTGTGAACAGGGTATGACCTGTACCGTAAATGCAGGGCAGTGACGAGTGTTGTGAACAGGGTATGACCTGTACCGTAAATGCAGGGCAGTGACGAGTGTTGTGAACAGGGTAAGACCTGTACGGTAAATGCAGGGCAGTGACGAGTGTTGTGAACAGGGTATGACCTGTACCCTAAATGCAGGGCAGTGACGAGTGTTGTGAACAGGATATGATCTGTACAGTAAATGCAGGGCAGTGAGGAGTGTTGTGAACAGGGTATGAGCTCTACAGTAATTGCAGGGCAGTGACGAGTGTTGTGAACAGGGTATGACCTGTACAGTAAATGCAGGGCAGTGACGAGTGTTGTGAACAGGGTATGACCTGTACGGTAAATGCAGGGCAGTGACGAGTGTTGTGAACAGGGTATGACCTGTACGGTAAATGCAGGGCAGTGAGGAGTGTTGTGAACAGGGTATGACCTGTACAGTAAATGCAGGGCAGTGACGAGTGTTGTGAACAGGGTATGTCCTGTACGGTAAATGCAGGGCAGTGAGGAGTGTTGTGAACAGGGTAAGACCTGTACGGTAAATGCAGGGCAGTGACGAGTGTTGTGAACAGGGTATGACCTGTACAGTAAATGCAGGACAGTGACGAGTATTGTGAACAGGGTATGACCTGTACAGTAATTCCAGGGCAGTGAGCAGTGTTTTGAACAGGGTATGACCTGTACAGTAAATGCAGGGCAGTGACGAGTGTTGTGAACAGGGTATGACCTGTACAGTAATTGCAGGGCAGTGACGAGTGTCGTGAACAGGGTATGACCTGTACGGTAAATGCAGGGCAGTGAGGAGTGTTGTGAACAGGGTATGACCTGTACGGTAAATGCAGGGCAGTGACGAGTGTTGTGAACAGGGTATGACCTGTACAGTAAATGCAGGGCAGTGACGAGTGTTGTGAACAGGGTATGACCTGTACAGTAAATGCAGGGCGGTGACGAGTGTTGTGAACAGAGTATGACCTGTACGGTAAATGCAGGGCAGTGACGAGTGTTGTGAACAGGGTATGACCTGTACGGTAAATGCAGGGCAGTGAGGAGTGTTGTGAACAGGGTATGACCTGTACGGTAAATGCAGGGCAGTGACGAGTGTTGTGAACAGGGTATGACCTGTACGGTAAATGCAGGGCAGTGACGAGTGTTGTGAACAGGGTAAGACCTGTACGGTAAATGCAGGGCAGTGACGAGTGTTGTGAACAGGGTATTACCTGTACGGTAAATGCAGGGCAGTGACGAGTGTCGTGAACAGGGTATGACCTGTACGGTAAATGCAGGGCAGAGAGGAGTGTTGTGAACAGGGTATGACCTCTACAGTAATTGCAGGGCAGTGACGAGTGTTGTGAACAGGGTATGACCTGTACGGTAAATGCAGGGCAGTGAGGAGTGTTGTGAACAGGGTATGACCTGTACAGTAAATGCAGGGCAGTGACGAGTGTTGTGAACAGGGTATGACCTGTACGGTAAATGCAGGGCAGTGAGGAGTGTTGTGAACAGGGTATGACCTGTACAGTAAATGCAGGGCGGTGACGAGTGTTGTGAACAGGGTATGACCTGTACAGTAAATGCAGGGCAGTGAGGAGTGTTGTGAACAGGGTATGACCTGTACGGTAAATGCAGGGCAGTGACGAGTGTTGTGAACAGGGTATGACCTGTACGGTAAATGCAGGGCAGTGAGGAGTGTTGTGAACAGGGTATGACCAGTACAGTAAATGCAGGGCAGTGACGAGTGTCGTGAACAGGGTATGACCTGTACAGTAAATGCAGGGCAGTGACGAGTGTCGTGAACAGGGTATGACCTGTACAGTAAATGCAGGGCAGTGACGAGTGTTGTGAACAGGGTATGACCTGTACGGTAAATGCAGGGCAGTGACGAGTGTTGTGAACCGAGTATGACCTGTACAGTCAATGCAGAGCAGTGACGAGTGTTGTGAACAGGGTATGACCTGTACGGTAAATGCAGAGCAGTGACGAGTGTTGTGAACAGGGTATGACCTGTACGGTAAATGCAGGGCAGAGAGGAGTGTTGTGAACAGGGTATGACCTGTACGGTAAATGCAGGGTGGTGAGGAGTGTTGTGAACAGGGTATGACCTGTACGGTAAATGCAGGGCAGTGACGAGTGTTGTGAACAGGGTATGACCTGTACGGTAAATGCAGGGCAGTGAGGAGTGTTGTGAACAGGGTATGACCTGTACGGTAAATGCAGGGCAGTGAGGAGTGTTGTGAACAGGGTATGACCTGCACGGTAAATGCAGGGCAGTGACGAGTGTTGTGAACAGGGTATGACCTGTACGGTAATTGCAGGGCGGTGACGAGTGTCGTGAACAGGGTATGACCTGTACGGTAAATGCAGGGCAGTGACGAGTGTTGTGAACAGGGTATGACCTGTACGGTAAATGCAGGGCAGTGACGAGTGTTGTGAACAGGGTATGACCTGTACGGTAATTGCAGGGCGGTGACGAGTGTCGTGAACAGGGTATGACCTGTACGGTAAATGCAGGGCAGTGACGAGTGTTGTGAACAGGGTATGACCTGTACGGTAAATGCAGGGCAGTGACGAGTGTTGTGAACAGGGTATGACCTGTACGGTAAATGCAGGGCAGTGAGGAGTGTTGTGAACAGGGTAAGACCTGTACGGTAAATGCAGGGCAGTGACGAGTGTTGTGAACAGGGTATGACCTGTACAGTAAATGCAGGGCGGTGACGAGTGTTGTGAACAGGGTATGACCTGTACAGTAATTGCAGGACGGTGACGAGTGTTGTGAACAGGGTATGACCTGTACAGTAAATGCAGGGCAGTGACGAGTGTTGTGAACAGGGTATGACCTGTACAGTAATTGCAGGGCAGTGACGAGTGTTTTGAACAGGGTATGACCTGTACGGTAAATGCAGGGCAGTGAGGAGTGTTGTGAACAGGGTATGACCTGTACGGTAAATGCAGGGCAGTGACGAGTGTTGTGAACAGGGTATGACCTGTACAGTAAATGCAGGGCAGTGACGAGTGTTGTGAACAGGGTATGACCTGTACAGTAAATGCAGGGCAGTGACGAGTGTTGTGAACAGGGTATGACCTGTACGGTAAATGCAGGGCAGTGAAGAGTGTCGTGAATTGGGTATGACCTGTACAGTAAATGCAGAGCAGTGAGGAGTGTTGTGAACAGAGTATGACCTGTACGGTAAATGCAGGGCGGTGACGAGCGTTGTGAACAGGGTATGACCTGTACGGTAAATGCAGGGCAGTGACGCGTGTTGTGAACAGGGTAAGACCTGTACGGTAAATGCAGGGCAGTGACGAGTGTTGTGAACAGGGTATTACCTGTACGGTAAATGCAGGGCAGTGACGAATGTCGTGAACAGGGTATGACCTGTACGGTAAATGCAGGGCAGAGAGGAGTGTTGTGAACAGGGTATGACCTCTACAGTAATTGCAGGGCAGTGACGAGTGTTGTGAACAGGGTATGACCTGTACGGTAAATGCAGGGCAGTGAGGAGTGTTGTGAACAGGGTATGACCTGTACAGTAAATGCAGGGCAGTGACGAGTGTTGTGAACAGGGTATGACCTGTACGGTAAATGCAGGGCAGTGAGGAGTGTTGTGAACAGGGTATGACCTGTACAGTAAATGCAGGGCAGTGACGAGTGTTGTGAACAGGGTATGACCTGTACAGTAAATGCAGGGCAGTGAGGAGTGTTGTGAACAGGGTATGACCTGTACGGTAAATGCAGGGCAGTGACGAGTGTTGTGAACAGGGTATGACCTGTACGGTAAATGCAGGGCAGTGAGGAGTGTTGTGAACAGGGTATGACCTGTACGGTAAATGCAGGGCAGTGACGAGTGTAGTGAACAGGGTATGACCTGTACAGTAAATGCAGGGCAGTGACGAGTGTCGTGAACAGGGTATGACCTGCACAGTAAATGCAGGGCTGTGACGAGTGTTGTGAACAGGGTATGACCTGTACGGTAAATGCAGGGCAGTGACGAGTGTTGTGAACCGAGTATGACCTGTACAGTCAATGCAGAGCAGTGACGAGTGTTGTGAACAGGGTATGACCTGTACGGTAAATGCAGAGCAGTGACGAGTGTTGTGAACAGGGTATGACCTGTACGGTAAATGCAGGGCAGAGAGGAGTGTTGTGAACAGGGTATGACCTGTACGGTAAATGCAGGGTGGTGAGGAGTGTTGTGAACAGGGTATGACCTGTACGGTAAATGCAGGGCAGTGACGAGTGTTGTGAACAGGGTATGACCTGTACGGTAAATGCAGGGCAGTGAGGAGTGTTGTGAACAGGGTATGACCTGTACGGTAAATGCAGGGCAGTGAGGAGTGTTGTGAACAGGGTATGACCTGCACGGTAAATGCAGGGCAGTGACGAGTGTTGTGAACAGGGTATGACCTGTACGGTAATTGCAGGGCGGTGACGAGTGTCGTGAACAGGGTATGACCTGTACGGTAAATGCAGGGCAGTGACGAGTGTTGTGAACAGGGTATGACCTGTACGGTAAATGCAGGGCAGTGACGAGTGTTGTGAACAGGGTATGACCTGTACGGTAAATGCAGGGCAGTGAGGAGTGTTGTGAACAGGGTATGACCTGTACGGTAAATGCAGGGCAGTGACGAGTGTTGTGAACAGGGTATGACCTGTACCCTAAATGCAGGGCAGTGACGAGTGTTGTGAACAGGATATGATCTGTACAGTAAATGCAGGGCAGTGAGGAGTGTTGTGAACAGGGTAAGACCTGTATAGTAAATGCAGGGCAGTGACGAGTGTTGTGAACAGGGAATGACCTGTACGGTAAACGCAGGGCAGTGACGAGTGTTGTGAACAGGGTAAGACCTGTACAGTAATTGCAGGGCAGTGAGGAGTGTTTTGAACAGGGTATGACCTGTACGGTAAATGCAGGGCAGTGACGAGTGTTGTGAACAGGGTATGACCTGTACGGTAAATGCAGGGCAGAGAGGAGTGTTGTGAACAGGGTATGACCTCTACAGTAATTGCAGGGCAGTGACGAGTGTTGTGAACAGGGTATGACCTGTACGGTAAAAGCAGGGCAGTGAGGAGTGTTGTGAACAGGGTATGACCTGTACAGTAAATGCAGGGCAGTGACGAGTGTTGTGAACAGGGTATGACATGTACGGTAAATGCAGGGAAGTGACGAGTGTTGTAAACAGGGTATGACCTGTACGGTAAATGCAGGGCAGTGAGGAGTGTTGTGAACAGGGTATGACCAGTACAGTAAATGCAGGGCAGTGACGAGTGTCGTGAACGGGGTATGACCTGTACGGTAAATGCAGGGCAGTGAGGAGTGTTGTGAACAGGGTATGACCTGTACGGTAAATGCAGGGCAGTGAGGAGTGTTGTGAACAGGGTATGACCTGTACGGTAAATGCAGGGTGGTGAGGAGTGTTGTGAACAGGGTATGACCTGTACGGTAAATGCAGGGCAGTGACGAGTGTTGTGAACAGGGTATGACCTGTACGGTAAATGCAGGGCAGAGAGGAGTGTTGTGAACAGGGTATGACCTGTACGGTAAATGCAGGGCAGTGAGGAGTGTTGTGAACAGGGTATGACCTGTACGGTAAATGCAGGGCAGTGACGAGTGTTGTGAACAGGGTATGACCTGTACGGTAAATGCAGGGCAGTGAGGAGTGTTGTGAACAGGGTATGACCTGTACAGTAAATGCAGGGCAGTGACGAGTGTTGTGAACAGGGTATGACCTGTACGGTAAATGCAGGGCAGTGAGGAGTGTTGTGAACAGGGTATGACCTGTACGGTAAATGCAGGGCAGTGACGAGTGTTGTGAACAGGGTATGACCTGTACGGTAAATGCAGGGCAGTGACGAGTGTTGTGAACAGGGTATGACCTGTACGGTAAATGCAGGGCAGTGACGAGTGTTGTGAACAGGGTAAGACCTGTACGGTAAATGCAGGGCAGTGACGAGTGTTGTGAACAGGGTAAGACCTGTACGGTAAATGCAGGGCAGTGACGAGTGTTGTGAACAGGGTAAGACCTGTACAGTAAATGCAGGGCAGTGACGCGTGTTGTGAACAGTGTAAGACCTGTACGGTAAATGCAGGGTGGTGAGGAGTGTTGTGAACAGGGTATGACCTGTACGGTAAATGCAGGGCAGTGACCAGTGTTGTGAACAGGGTATGACCTGTACGGTAAATGCAGGGCAGAGAGGAGTGTTGTGAACAGGGTAAGACCTGTACAGTAAATGCAGGGCAGTGACGAGTGTTGTGAACAGGGTATGACCTGTACGGTAAATGCAGGGCAGTGACGCGTGTTGTGAACAGTGTAAGACCTGTACGGTAAATGCAGGGTGGTGAGGAGTGTTGTGAACAGGGTATGACCTGTACGGTAAATGCAGGGCAGTGACGAGTGTTGTGAACAGGGTATGACCTGTACGGTAAATGCAGGGCAGTAACTGGTGTCGTGAACAGGGTATGACCTGTACGGTAAATGCAGGGCAGTGACGAGTGTTGTGAACAGGGTATGACCTGTACGGTAAATGCAGGGCAGTGACGAGTGTTGTGAACAGGGTATGACCTGTACAGTAAATGCAGGGCAGTGACGAGTGTTGTGAACAGTGTAAGACCTGTACGGTAAATGCAGGGCAGTGAGGAGTGTTGTGAACAGGGTATGACCTGTACGGTAAATGCAGGGCAGTGAGGAGTGTTGTGAACAGGGTATGACCTGTACGGTAAATGCAGGGCAGTGACGAGTGTTGTGAACAGGGTATGACCTGTACGGTAAATGCAGGGCAGTGAGGAGTGTTGTGAACAGGGTATGACCTGTACGGTAAATGCAGGGCAGTGAGGAGTGTTGTGAACAGGGTATGACCTGTACGGTAAATGCAGGGCAGTGACGAGTGTTGTGAACAGGGTATGACCTGTACGGTAAATGCAGGGCAGTGAGGAGTGTTGTGAACAGGGTATGACCTCTACAGTAATTGCAGGGCAGTGACGAGTGTTGTGAACAGGGTATGACCTGTACGGTAAATGCAGGGCAGTGAGGAGTGTTGTGAACAGGGTATGACCTGTACAGTAAATGCAGGGCAGTGACGAGTGTTGTGAACAGGGTATGACCTGTACGGTAAATGCAGGGCAGTGACGAGTGTTGTGAACAGGGTATGACCTGTACGGTAAATGCAGGGCAGTGACGAGTGTTGTGAACAGGATATGATCTGTACAGTAAATGCAGGGCAGTGAGGAGTGTTGTGAACAGGGTATGACCTGTACAGTAAATGCAGGGCAGTGACGAGTGTTGTGAACAGGGTATGACCTGTACGGTAAATGCAGGGCAGTGACGAGTGTTGTGAACAGGGTATGACCTGTACAGTAAATGCAGGGCAGTGAGGAGTGTTGTGAACAGGGTATGACCTGTACGGTAAATGCAGGGCAGTGACGAGTGTTGTGAACAGGGTATGACCTGTACGGTAAATGCAGGGCAGTGAGGAGTGTTGTGAACAGGGTATGACCTGTACAGTAAATGCAGGGCAGTGACGAGTGTTGTGAACAGGGTATGACCTGTACGGTAAATGCAGGGCAGTGAGGAGTGTTGTGAACAGGGTATGACCTGTACAGTAAATGCAGGGCAGTGACGAGTGTTGTGAACAGGGTATGACCTGTACGGTAATTGCAGGGCAGTGACGAGTGTCGTGAACAGGGTATGACCTGTACGGTAAATGCAGGGCAGTGACGAGTGTTGTGAACAGGGTATGACCTGTACGGTAAATGCAGGGCAGTGACGAGTGTTGTGAACAGGGTATGACCTGTACGGTAAATGCAGGGCAGTGAGGAGTGTTGTGAACAGGGTATGACCTGTACGGTAACTGCAGGGCAGTGACGAGTGTTGTGAACAGGGTATGACCTGTACCCTAAATGCAGGGCAGTGACGAGTGTTGTGAACAGGATATGATCTGTACGGTAAATGCAGGGCAGTGAGGAGTGTTGTGAACAGGGTAAGACCTGTATAGTAAATGCAGGGCAGTGACGAGTGTTGTGAACAGGGTATGACCTGTACGGTAAATGCAGGGCAGTGACGAGTGTTGTGAACAGGGTATGACCTGTACGGTAAATGCAGGGCAGAGAGGAGTGTTGTGAACAGGGTATGACCTCTACAGTAATTGCAGGGCAGTGACGAGTGTTGTGAACAGGGTATGACCTGTACGGTAAAAGCAGGGCAGTGAGGAGTGTTGTGAACAGGGTATGACCTGTACAGTAAATGCAGGGCAGTGACGAGTGTTGTGAACAGGGTATGACATGTACGGTAAATGCAGGGAAGTGACGAGTGTTGTAAACAGGGTATGAACTGTACGGTAAATGCAGGGTAGTGAGGAGTGTTGTGAACAGGGTATGACCAGTACAGTAAATGCAGGGCAGTGACGAGTGTCGTGAACAGGGTATGACCTGTACGGTAAATGCAGGGCAGTGACGAGTGTTGTGAACAGGGTATGACCTGTACGGTAAATGCAGGGCAGTGACGAGTGTTGTGAACAGGGTATGACCTGTACGGTAAATGCAGGGTGGTGAGGAGTGTTGTGAACAGGGTATGACCTGTACAGTAAATGCAGGGCAGTGACGAGTGTTGTGAACAGGGTATGACCTGTACAGTAAATGCAGGGCAGTGACGAGTGTTGTGAACAGGGTATGACCTGTACAGTAAATGCAGGGCAGTGACGAGTGTTGTGAACAGGGTAAGACCTCTACAGTAAATGCAGGGCAGTGACGAGTGTTGTGAACAGGGTATGACCTGTACGGTAAATGCAGGGCAGTGAGGAGTGTTGTGAACAGGGTATGACCTGTACCGTAAATACAGGGCAGTGACGAGTGTTGTGAACAGGGTATGACCTGTACCGTAAATGCAGGGCAGTGACGAGTGTTGTGAACAGGGTAAGACCTGTACGGTAAATGCAGGGCAGTGACGAGTGTTGTGAACAGGGTATGACCTGTACCCTAAATGCAGGGCAGTGACGAGTGTTGTGAACAGGGTATGACCTGTACAGTAAATGCAGGGCAGTGAGGAGTGTTGTGAACAGGGTATGACCTCTACAGTAATTGCAGGGCAGTGACGAGTGTTGTGAACAGGGTATGACCTGTACAGTAAATGCAGGGCAGTGACGAGTGTTGTGAACAGGGTATGACCTGTACGGTAAATGCAGGGCAGTGACGAGTGTTGTGAACAGGGTATGACCTGTACGGTAAATGCAGGGCAGTGAGGAGTGTTGTGAACAGGGTATGACCTGTACAGTAAATGCAGGGCAGTGACGAGTGTTGTGAACAGGGTATGTCCTGTACGGTAAATGCAGGGCAGTGAGGAGTGTTGTGAACAGGGTAAGACCTGTACGGTAAATGCAGGGCAGTGACGAGTGTTGTGAACCGGGTATGACCTGTACAGTAAATGCAGGGCGGTGACGAGTGTTGTGAACAGGGTATGACCTGTACAGTAATTGCAGGACGGTGACGAGTGTTGTGAACAGGGTATGACCTGTACAGTAAATGCAGGGCCGTGACGAGTGTTGTGAACAGGGTATGACCTGTACAGTAATTGCAGGGCGGTGACGAGTGTTGTGAACAGGGTATGACCTGTACGGTAAATGCAGGGCAGTGAGGAGTGTTGTGAACAGGGTATGACCTGTACGGTAAATGCAGGGCAGTGACGAGTGTCGTGAACAGGGTATGACCTGTACAGTAAATGCAGGGCAGTGACGAGTGTTGTGAACAGGGTATGACCTGTACAGTAAATGCAGGGCGGTGACGAGTGTTGTGAACAGAGTATGACCTGTACGGTAAATGCAGGGCAGTGACGAGTGTTGTGAACCGAGTATGACCTGTACGGTAAATGCAGAGCAGTGAGGAGTGTTGTGAACAGAGTATGACCTGTACGGTAAATGCAGGGCGGTGACGAGCGTTGTGAACAGGGTATGACCTGTACGGTAAATGCAGGGCAGTGACGCGTGTTGTGAACAGGGTAAGACCTGTACGGTAAATGCAGGGCAGTGACGAGTGTTGTGAACAGGGTATGACCTGTACGGTAAATGCAGGGCAGAGAGGAGTGTTGTGAACAGGGTATGACCTCTACAGTAATTGCAGGGCAGTGACGAGTGTTGTGAACAGGGTATGACCTGTACGGTAAATGCAGGGCAGTGAGGAGTGTTGTGAACAGGGTATGACCTGTACAGTAAATGCAGGGCAGTGACGAGTGTTGTGAACAGGGTATGACCTGTACGGTAAATGCAGGGCAGTGAGGAGTGTTGTGAACAGGGTATGACCTGTACAGTAAATGCAGGGCGGTGACGAGTGTTGTGAACAGGGGAGGACCTGTACAGTAAATGCAGGGCAGTGAGGAGTGTTGTGAACAGGGTATGACCTGTACGGTAAATGCAGGGCAGTGACGAGTGTTGTGAACAGGGTATGACCTGTACGGTAAATGCAGGGCAGTGAGGAGTGTTGTGAACAGGGTATGACCAGTACAGTAAATGCAGGGCAGTGACGAGTGTCGTGAACAGGGTATGACCTGTACAGTAAATGCAGGGCAGTGACGAGTGTCGTGAACAGGGTATGACCTGCACAGTAAATGCAGGGCTGTGACGAGTGTTGTGAACAGGGTATGACCTGTACGGTAAATGCAGGGCAGTGACGAGTGTTGTGAACCGAGTATGACCTGTACAGTCAATGCAGAGCAGTGACGAGTGTTGTGAACAGGGTATGACCTGTACGGTAAATGCAGAGCAGTGACGAGTGTTGTGAACAGGGTATGACCTGTACGGTAAATGCAGGGCAGAGAGGAGTGTTGTGAACAGGGTATGACCTGTACGGTAAATGCAGGGTGGTGAGGAGTGTTGTGAACAGGGTATGACCTGTACGGTAAATGCAGGGCAGTGACGAGTGTTGTGAACAGGGTATGACCTGTACGGTAAATGCAGGGCAGTGAGGAGTGTTGTGAACAGGGTATGACCTGTACGGTAAATGCAGGGCAGTGAGGAGTGTTGTGAACAGGGTATGACCTGTACGGTAAATGCAGGGCAGTGACGAGTGTTGTGAACAGGGTATGACCTGTACGGTAATTGCAGGGCGGTGACGAGTGTCGTGAACAGGGTATGACCTGTACGGTAAATGCAGGGCAGTGACGAGTGTTGTGAACAGGGTATGACCTGTACGGTAAATGCAGGGCAGTGACGAGTGTTGTGAACAGGGTATGACCTGTACGGTAAATGCAGGGCAGAGAGGAGTGTTGTGAACAGGGTATGACCTGTACGGTAACTGCAGGGCAGTGACGAGTGTTGTGAACAGGGTATGACCTGTACCCTAAATGCAGGGCAGTGACGAGTGTTGTGAACAGGATATGATCTGTACAGTAAATGCAGGGCAGTGAGGAGTGTTGTGAACAGGGTAAGACCTGTATAGTAAATGCAGGGCAGTGACGAGTGTTGTGAACAGGGAATGACCTGTACGGTAAACGCAGGGCAGTGACGAGTGTTGTGAACAGGGTAAGACCTGTACAGTAATTGCAGGGCAGTGAGGAGTGTTTTGAACAGGGTATGACCTGTACGGTAAATGCAGGGCAGTGACGAGTGTTGTGAACAGGGTATGACCTGTACGGTAAATGCAGGGCAGTGAGGAGTGTTGTGAACAGGGTATGACCTCTACAGTAATTGCAGGGCAGTGACGAGTGTTGTGAACAGGGTATGACCTGTACGGTAAATGCAGGGCAGTGAGGAGTGTTGTGAACAGGGTATGACCTGTACAGTAAATGCAGGGCAGTGACGAGTGTTGTGAACAGGGTATGACATGTACGGTAAATGCAGGGCAGTGACGAGTGTTGTGAACAGGGTATGACCTGTACGGTAAATGCAGGGCAGTGAGGAGTGTTGTGAACAGGGTATGACCAGTACAGTAAATGCAGGGCAGTGACGAGTGTCGTGAACAGGGTATGACCTGTACGGTAAATGCAGGGCAGTGACGAGTGTTGTGAACAGGGTATGACCTGTACGGTAAATGCAGGGCAGTGAGGAGTGTTGTGAACAGGGTATGACCTGTACGGTAAATGCAGGGCAGTGAGGAGTGTTGTGAACAGGGTATGACCTGTACGGTAAATGCAGGGCAGTGACGAGTGTTGTGAACAGGGTATGACCTGTACGGTAAATGCAGGGCAGTGAGGAGTGTTGTGAACAGGGTATGACCTGTACGGTAAATGCAGGGCAGTGAGGAGTGTTGTGAACAGGGTATGACCTGTACGGTAAATGCAGGGCAGTGACGAGTGTTGTGAACAGGGTATGACCTGTACGGTAAATGCAGGGCAGTGAGGAGTGTTGTGAACAGGGTATGACCTGTACAGTAATTGCAGGGCAGTGACGAGTGTTGTGAACAGGGTATGACCTGTACGGTAAATGCAGGGCAGTGAGGAGTGTTGTGAACAGGGTATGACCTGTACGGTAAATGCAGGGCAGTGACGAGTGTTGTGAACAGGGTATGACCTGTACGGTAAATGCAGGGCAGTGACGAGTGTTGTGAACAGGGTAAGACCTGTACGGTAAATGCAGGGCAGTGACGAGTGTTGTGAACAGGGTAAGACCTGTACGGTAAATGCAGGGCAGTGACGAGTGTTGTGAACAGGGTAAGACCTGTACGGTAAATGCAGGGCAGTGACGAGTGTTGTGAACAGGGTAAGACCTGTACAGTAAATGCAGGGCAGTGACGAGTGTTGTGAACAGTGTAAGACCTGTACGGTAAATGCAGGGTGGTGAGGAGTGTTGTGAACAGGGTATGACCTGTACGGTAAATGCAGGGCAGTGACCAGTGTTGTGAACAGGGTATGACCTGTACGGTAAATGCAGGGCAGTGAGGAGTGTTGTGAACAGGGTAAGACCTGTACAGTAAATGCAGGGCAGTGACGAGTGTTGTGAACAGGGTATGACCTGTACGGTAAATGCAGGGCAGTGACGAGTGTTGTGAACAGTGTAAGACCTGTACGGTAAATGCAGGGTGGTGAGGAGTGTTGTGAACAGGGTATGACCTGTACGGTAAATGCAGGGCAGTGACGAGTGTTGTGAACAGGGTATGACCTGTACGGTAAATGCAGGGCAGTAACTGGTGTCGTGAACAGGGTATGACCTGTACGGTAAATGCAGGGCAGTGACGAGTGTTGTGAACAGGGTATGACCTGTACGGTAAATGCAGGGCAGTGACTAGTGTCGTGAATAGGGTATGACCTGTACAGTAAATGCAGGGCAGTGACGCGTGTTGTGAAAAGTGTAAGACCTGTACGGTAAATGCAGGGTGGTGAGGAGTGTTGTGAACAGGGTATGACCTGTACGGTAAATGCAGGGTGGTGAGGAGTGTTGTGAACAGGGTATGACCTGTACGGTAAAAGCAGGGCAGTGACGAGTGTTGTGAACAGGGTATGACCTGTACGGTAAATGCAGGGCATTGAGGAGTGTTGTGAACAGGGTATGACCTGTACGGTAAATGCAGGGCAGTGAGGAGTGTTGTGAACAGGGTATGACCTGTACGGTAAATGCAGGGCAGTGACGAGTGTTGTGAACAGGGTATGACCTGTACGGTAAATGCAGGGCAGTGAGGAGTGTTGTGAACAGGGTATGACCTCTACAGTAATTGCAGGGCAGTGACGAGTGTTGTGAACAGGGTATGACCTGTACGGTAAATGCAGGGCAGTGAGGAGTGTTGTGAACAGGGTATGACCTGTACAGTAAATGCAGGGCAGTGACGAGTGTTGTGAACAGGGTATGACCTGTACGGTAAATGCAGGGCAGTGACGAGTGTTGTGAACAGGGTATGTCCTGTACGGTAAATGCAGGGCAGTGAGGAGTGTTGTGAACAGGGTATGACCTGTACGGTAAATGCAGGGCAGTGACGAGTGTTGTGAACAGGGTATGACCTGTACGGTAAATGCAGGGCAGAGAGGAGTGTTATGAACAGGGTAAGACCTGTACAGTAAATGCAGGGCAATGACGAGTGTTGTGAACAGGGTATGACCTGTACGGTAAATGCAGGGCAGTGACGAGTGTTTTGAACAGGGTATGACCTGTACGGTAAATGCAGGGCAGAGAGGAGTGTTGTGAACAGGGTATGACCTGTACGGTAAATGCAGGGCAGTGACGAGTGTTGTGAACAGGGTATGACCTGTACGGTAAATGCAGGGCAGTGACGAGTGTTGTGAACAGGGTATGACCTGTACAGTAAATGCAGGGCAGTGACGAGTGTTGTGAACAGGGTATGACCTGTACGGTAAATGCAGGGTGTTGAGGAGTGTTGTGAACAGGGTATGACCTGTACGGTAAATGCAGGGCAGTGACGAGTGTTGTGAACAGGGTATGACCTGTACGGTAAATGCAGGGCAGTGAGGAGTGTTGTGAACAGGGTATGACCTGTACAGTAAATGCAGGGCAGTGACGAGTGTTGTGAACAGGGTATGACCTGTACGGTAAATGCAGGGCAGTGAGGAGTGTTGTGAACAGGGTATGACCTGTACGGTAAATGCAGGGCAGAGAGGAGTGTTGTGAACAGGGTATGACCTGTACGGTAAATGCAGGGTAGTGAGGAGTGTTGTGAACAGGGTATGACCTGTACGGTAAATGCAGGGCAGTGAGGAGTGTTGTGAACAGGGTATGACCTGTACGGTAAATGCAGGGCAGTGACGAGTGTTGTGAACAGGGTATGACCTGTACGGTAAATGCAGGGCAGTGAGGAGTGTTGTGAACAGGGTATGACCTGTACAGTAATTGCAGGGCAGTGACGAGTGTTGTGAACAGGGTATGACCTGTACGGTAAATGCAGGGCAGTGAGGAGTGTTGTGAACAGGGTATGACCTGTACAGTAAATGCAGGGCAGTGACGAGTGTTGTGAACAGGGTATGACCTGTACAGTAAATGCAGGGCAGTGACGAGTGTTGTGAACAGGGTATGACCTGTACGGTAAATGCAGGGCAGTGACGAGTGTTGTGAACAGGGTATGACCTGTACGGTAAATGCAGGGCAGTGACGAGTGTTGTGAACAGGGTATGACCTGTACGGTAAATGCAGGGCAGTGACGAGTGTTGTGAACAGGGTATGACCTGTACGGTAAATGCAGGGCAGTGAGGAGTGTTGTGAACAGGGTATGACCTGTACAGTAAATGCAGGGCGGTGACGAGTGTTGTGAACAGGGTATGACCTGTACAGTAAATGCAGGGCAGTGAGGAGTGTTGTGAACAGGGTATGACCTGTACGGTAAATGCAGGGCAGTGACGAGTGTTGTGAACAGGGTATGACCTGTACGGTAAATGCAGGGCAGTGAGGAGTGTTGTGAACAGGGTATGACCTGTACAGTAAATGCAGGGCAGTGACGAGTGTCGTGAACAGGGTATGACCTGTACAGTAAATGCAGGGCAGTGACGAGTGTCGTGAACAGGGTATGACCTGTACAGTAAATACAGGGCAGTGACGAGTGTTGTGAACAGGGTATGACCTGTACGGTAAATGCAGGGCAGTGACGAGTGTTGTGAACCGAGTATGACCTGTACAGTCAATGCAGAGCAGTGACGAGTGTTGTGAACAGGGTATGACCTGTACGGTAAATGCAGAGCAGTGACGAGTGTTGTGAACAGGGTATGACCTGTACGGTAAATGCAGGGCAGAGAGGAGTGTTGTGAACAGGGTATGACCTGTACGGTAAATGCAGGGCAGTGAGGAGTGTTGTGAACAGGGTATGACCTGTACGGTAAATGCAGGGCAGTGACGAGTGTTGTGAACAGGGTATGACCTGTACGGTAATTGCAGGGCGGTGACGAGTGTCGTGAACAGGGTATGACCTGTACGGTAAATGCAGGGCAGTGACGAGTGTTGTGAACAGGGTATGACCTGTACGGTAAATGCAGGGCAGTGACGAGTGTTGTGAACAGGGTATGACCTGTACGGTAAATGCAGGGCAGAGAGGAGTGTTGTGAACAGGGTATGACCTGTACGGTAACTGCAGGGCAGTGACGAGTGTTGTGAACAGGGTATGACCTGTACCCTAAATGCAGGGCAGTGACGAGTGTTGTGAACAGGATATGATCTGTACAGTAAATGCAGGGCAGTGAGGAGTGTTGTGAACAGGGTAAGACCTGTATAGTAAATGCAGGGCAGTGACGAGTGTTGTGAACAGGGAATGACCTGTACGGTAAACGCAGGGCAGTGACGAGTGTTGTGAACAGGGTAAGACCTGTACAGTAATTGCAGGGCAGTGAGGAGTGTTTTGAACAGGGTATGACCTGTACGGTAAATGCAGGGCAGTGACGAGTGTTGTGAACAGGGTATGACCTGTACGGTAAATGCAGGGCAGAGAGGAGTGTTGTGAACAGGGTATGACCTCTACAGTAATTGCAGGGCAGTGACGAGTGTTGTGAACAGGGTATGACCTGTACGGTAAAAGCAGGGCAGTGAGGAGTGTTGTGAACAGGGTATGACCTGTACAGTAAATGCAGGGCAGTGACGAGTGTTGTGAACAGGGTATGACATGTACGGTAAATGCAGGGAAGTGACGAGTGTTGTAAACAGGGTATGAACTGTACGGTAAATGCAGGGTAGTGAGGAGTGTTGTGAACAGGGTATGACCAGTACAGTAAATGCAGGGCAGTGACGAGTGTCGTGAACAGGGTATGACCTGTACGGTAAATGCAGGGCAGTGACGAGTGTTGTGAACAGGGTATGACCTGTACGGTAAATGCAGGGTGGTGAGGAGTGTTGTGAACAGGGTATGACCTGTACAGTAAATGCAGGGCAGTGACGAGTGTCGTGAACAGGGTGTGACCTGTACAGTAAATGCAGGGCAGTGACGAGTGTCGTGAACAGGGTATGACCTGTACAGTAAATGCAGGGCAGTGGCGAGTGTTGTGAACAGGGTATGACCTGTACGGTAAATGCAGGGCAGTGACGACTGTTGTGAACCGAGTATGACCTGTACAGTCAATGCAGAGCAGTGACGAGTGTTGTGAACAGGTTATGACCTGTACGGTAAATGCAGAGCAGTGACGAGTGTTGTGAACAGGGTATGACCTGTACGGTAAATGCAGGGCAGAGAGGAGTGTTGTGAACAGGGTATGACCTGTACGGTAAATGCAGGGTGGTGAGGAGTGTTGTGAACAGGGTATGACCTGTACGGTAAATGCAGGGCAGTGAGGAGTGTTGTGAACAGGGTATGACCTGTACGGTAAATGCAGGGCAGTGACGAGTGTTGTGAACAGGGTATGACCTGTACGGTAAATGCAGGGCAGTGAGGAGTGTTGTGAACAGGGTATGACCTCTACAGTAATTGCAGGGCAGTGACGAGCGTTGTGAACAGGGTATGACCTGTACGGTAAATGCAGGGCAGTGAGGAGTGTTGTGAACAGGGTATGACCTGTACAGTAAATGCAGGGCAGTGACGAGTGTTGTGAACAGGGTATGACCTGTACAGTAAATGCAGGGCAGTGACGAGTGTTGTGAACAGGGTATGACCTGTACGGTAAATGCAGGGCAGTGACGAGTGTTGTGAACAGGGTAAGACCTGTACGGTAAATGCAGGGCAGTGACGAGTGTTGTGAACAGTGTAAGACCTGTACGGTAAATGCAGGGCAGTGACGAGTGTTGTGAACAGGGTAAGACCTGTACGGTAAATGCAGGGCAGTGACGAGTGTTGTGAACAGGGTAAGACCTGTACGGTAAATGCAGGGCAGTGACGAGTGTTGTGAACAGGGTAAGACCTGTACAGTAAATGCAGGGCAGTGACGCGTGTTGTGAACAGTGTAAGACCTGTACGGTAAATGCAGGGTGGTGAGGAGTGTTGTGAACAGGGTATGACCTGTACGGTAAATGCAGGGCAGTGACCAGTGTTGTGAACAGGGTATGACCAGTACGGTAAATGCAGGGCAGAGAGGAGTGTTGTGAACAGGGTAAGACCTGTACAGTAAATGCAGGGCAGTGACGAGTGTTGTGAACAGGGTATGACCTGTACGGTAAATGCAGGGCAGTGACGAGTGTTGTGAACAGGGTAAGACCTGTACGGTAAATGCAGGGTGGTGAGGAGTGTTGTGAACAGGGTATGACCTGTACAGTAAATGCAGGGCAGTGACGAGTGTTGTGAACAGGGTAAGACCTCTACAGTAAATGCAGGGCAGTGACGAGTGTTGTGAACAGGGTATGACCTGTACGGTAAATGCAGGGCAGTGACGAGTGTTGTGAACAGGGTATGACCTGTACGGTAAATGCAGGGCAGTGACGAGTGTTGTGAACAGGGTATGACCTGTACGGTAAATGCAGGGCAGTGACGAGTGTTGTGAACAGGGTATGACCTGTACGGTAAATGCAGGGCAGTGACGAGTGTTGTGAACAGGGTATGACCTGTACGGTAAATGCAGGGCAGTGAGGAGTGTTGTGAACAGGGTATGACCTGTACAGTAAATGCAGGGCAGTGACGAGTGTTGTGAACAGGGTATGACCTGTACGGTAAATGCAGGGCAGTGAGGAGTGTTGTGAACAGGGTATGACCTGTACGGTAAATGCAGGGCAGTGACGAGTGTTGTGAACAGGGTATGACCTGTACGGTAAATGCAGGGCTGTGAGGAGTGTTGTGAACAGGGTATGACCTGTACAGTAAATGAAGGGCAGTGACGAGTGTTGTGAACAGGGTATGACCTGTACAGTAAATGCAGGGCAGTGACGAGTGTTGTGAACAGGGTATGACCTGTACAGTAAATGCAGGGCAGTGACGAGTGTTGTGAACAGTGTAAGACCTCTACAGTAAATGCAGGGCAGTGACGAGTGTTGTGAACAGGGTATGACCTGTACGGTAAATGCAGGGCAGTGAGGAGTGTTGTGAACAGGGTATGACCTCTACAGTAATTGCAGGGCAGTGACGAGTGTTGTGAACAGGGTATGACCTGTACGGTAAATGCAGGGCAGTGAGGAGTGTTGTGAACAGGGTATGACCTGTACAGTAAATGCAGGGCAGTGACGAGTGTTGTGAACAGGGTATGACCTGTACGGTAAATGCAGGGCAGTGACGAGTGTTGTGAACAGGGTATGTCCTGTACGGTAAATGCAGGGCAGAGAGGAGTGTTGTGAACAGGGTATGACCTGTACGGTAAATGCAGGGCAGTGACGAGTGTTGTGAACAGGGTATGACCTGTACGGTAAATGCAGGGCAGAGAGGAGTGTTATGAACAGGGTAAGACCTGTACAGTAAATGCAGGGCAATGACGAGTGTTGTGAACAGGGTATGACCTGTACGGTAAATGCAGGGCAGTGACGAGTGTTTTGAACAGGGTATGACCTGTACGGTAAATGCAGGGCAGAGAGGAGTGTTGTGAACAGGGTATGACCTGTACGGTAAATGCAGGGCAGTGACGAGTGTTGTGAACAGGGTATGACCTGTACGGTAAATGCAGGGCAGTGACGAGTGTTGTGAACAGGGTATGACCTGTACAGTAAATGCAGGGCAGTGACGAGTGTTGTGAACAGGGTATGACCTGTACGGTAAATGCAGGGCAGTGAGGAGTGTTGTGAACAGGGTATGACCTGTACGGTAAATGCAGGGCAGTGACGAGTGTTGTGAACAGGGTATGACCTGTACGGTAAATGCAGGGCAGTGAGGAGTGTTGTGAACAGGGTATGACCTGTACAGTAATTGCAGGGCAGTGACGAGTGTTGTGAACAGGGTATGACCTGTACGGTAAATGCAGGGCAGTGAGGAGTGTTGTGAACAGGGTATGACCTGTACAGTAAATGCAGGGCAGTGACGAGTGTTGTGAACAGGGTATGACATGTACGGTAAATGCAGGGCAGTGACGAGTGTTGTGAACAGGGTATGACCTGTACGGTAAATGCAGGGCAGTGAGGAGTGTTGTGAACAGGGTATGACCTGTACAGTAAATGCAGGGCAGTGACGAGTGTTGTGAACAGGGTATGACCTGTACGGTAAATGCAGGGCAGTGAGGAGTGTTGTGAACAGGGTATGACCTGTACAGTAAATGCAGGGCAGTGACGAGTGTCGTGAACAGGGTGTGACCTGTACAGTAAATGCAGGGCAGTGACGAGTGTCGTGAACAGGGTATGACCTGTACAGTAAATGCAGGGCAGTGACGAGTGTTGTGAACAGGGTATGACCTGTACGGTAAATGCAGGGCAGTGACGAGTGTTGTGAACCGAGTATGACCTGTACAGTCAATGCAGAGCAGTGACGAGTGTTGTGAACAGGTTATGACCTGTACGGTAAATGCAGAGCAGTGACGAGTGTTGTGAACAGGGTATGACCTGTACGGTAAATGCAGGGCAGAGAGGAGTGTTGTGAACAGGGTATGACCTGTACGGTAAATGCAGGGTGGTGAGGAGTGTTGTGAACAGGGTATGACCTGTACTGTAAATGCAGGGCAGTGAGGAGTGTTGTGAACAGGGTATGACCTGCACGGTAAATGCAGGGCAGTGACGAGTGTTGTGAACAGGGTATGACCTGTACGGTAAATGCAGGGCAGTGAGGAGTGTTGTGAACAGGGTATGACCTCTACAGTAATTGCAGGGCAGTGACGAGCGTTGTGAACAGGGTATGACCTGTACGGTAAATGCAGGGCAGTGAGGAGTGTTGTGAACAGGGTATGACCTGTACAGTAAATGCAGGGCAGTGACGAGTGTTGTGAACAGGGTATGACCTGTACAGTAAATGCAGGGCAGTGACGAGTGTTGTGAACAGGGTATGACCTGTACGGTAAATGCAGGGCAGTGACGAGTGTTGTGAACAGGGTATGACCTGTACGGTAAATGCAGGGCAGTGACGAGTGTTGTGAACAGGGTATGACCTGTACGGTAAATGCAGGGCAGTGAGGAGTGTTGTGAACAGGGTATGACCTGTACGGTAAATGCAGGGCAGTGAGGAGTGTTGTGAACAGGGTATGACCTGTACAGTAAATGCAGGGCAGTGACGAGTGTTGTGAACAGGGTATGACCTGTACAGTAAATGCAGGGCAGTGAGGAGTGTTGTGAACAGGGTATGACCTGTACGGTAAATGCAGGGCAGTGACGAGTGTTGTGAACAGGGTATGACCTGTACGGTAAATGCAGGGCAGTGAGGAGTGTTGTGAACAGGGTATGACCAGTACAGTAAACGTAGGGCAGTGACGAGTGTCGTGAACAGGGTATGACCTGTACAGTAAATGCAGGGCAGTGACGAGTGTCGTGAACAGGGTATGACCTGTACAGTAAATGCAGGGCAGTGACGAGTGTTGTGAACAGGGTATGACCTGTACGGTAAATGCAGGGCAGTGACGAGTGTTGTGAACCGAGTATGACCTGTACAGTCAATGCAGAGCAGTGACGAGTGTTGTGAACAGGGTATGACCTGTACGGTAAATGCAGGGCAGTGACGAGTGTTGTGAACAGGGTATGACCTGTACGGTAAATGCAGGGCAGAGAGGAGTGTTGTGAACAGGGTATGACCTGTACGGTAAATGCAGGGCAGTGAGGAGTGTTGTGAACAGGGTATGACCTGTACGGTAAATGCAGGGCAGTGACGAGTGTTGTGAACAGGGTATGACCTGTACGGTAATTGCAGGGCGGTGACGAGTGTCGTGAACAGGGTATGACCTGTACGGTAAATGCAGGGCAGTGACGAGTGTTGTGAACAGGGTATGACCTGTACGGTAAATGCAGGGCAGTGACGAGTGTTGTGAACAGGGTATGACCTGTACGGTAAATGCAGGGCAGTGAGGAGTGTTGTGAACAGGGTATGACCTGTACGGTAACTGCAGGGCAGTGAGGAGTGTTGTGAACAGGGTATGACCTGTACGGTAACTGCAGGGCAGTGACGAGTGTTGTGAACAGGATATGATCTGTACAGTAAATGCAGGGCAGTGAGGAGTGTTGTGAACAGGGTAAGACCTGTATAGTAAATGCAGGGCAGTGACGAGTGTTGTGAACAGGGTATGACCTGTACGGTAAAAGCAGGGCAGTGACGAGTGTTGTGAACAGGGTAAGACCTGTACAGTAATTGCAGGGCAGTGAGGAGTGTTGTGAACAGGGTATGACCTGTACGGTAAATGCAGGGCAGTGACGAGTGTTGTGAACAGGGTATGACCTGTACGGTAAATGCAGGGCAGTGAGGAGTGTTGTGAACAGGGTAAGACCTGTACAGTAATTGCAGGGCAGTGACGAGTGTTGTGAACAGGGTATGACCTGTACGGTAAAAGCAGGGCAGTGAGGAGTGTTGTGAACAGGGTATGACCTGTACAGTAAATGCAGGGCAGTGACGAGTGTTGTGAACAGGGTATGACATGTACGGTAAATGCAGGGAAGTGACGAGTGTTGTAAACAGGGTATGAACTGTACGGTAAATGCAGGGTAGTGAGGAGTGTTGTGAACAGGGTATGACCAGTACAGTAAATGCAGGGCAGTGACGAGTGTCGTGAACAGGGTATGACCTGTACGGTAAATGCAGGGCAGTGACGAGTGTTGTGAACAGGGTATGACCTGTACGGTAAATGCAGGGTGGTGAGGAGTGTTGTGAACAGGGTATGACCTGTACAGTAAATGCAGGGCAGTGACGAGTGTCGTGAACAGGGTGTGACCTGTACAGTAAATGCAGGGCAGTGACGAGTGTCGTGAACAGGGTATGACCTGTACAGTAAATGCAGGGCAGTGACGAGTGTTGTGAACAGGGTATGATCTGTACGGTAAATGCAGGGCAGTGACGACTGTTGTGAACCGAGTATGACCTGTACAGTCAATGCAGAGCAGTGACGAGTGTTGTGAACAGGTTATGACCTGTACGGTAAATGCAGAGCAGTGACGAGTGTTGTGAACAGGGTATGACCTGTACGGTAAATGCAGGGCAGAGAGGAGTGTTGTGAACAGGGTATGACCTGTACGGTAAATGCAGGGTGGTGAGGAGTGTTGTGAACAGGGTATGACCTGTACTGTAAATGCAGGGCAGTGAGGAGTGTTGTGAACAGGGTATGACCTGCACGGTAAATGCAGGGCAGTGACGAGTGTTGTGAACAGGGTATGACCTGTACGGTAAATGCAGGGCAGTGAGGAGTGTTGTGAACAGGGTATGACCTCTACAGTAATTGCAGGGCAGTGACGAGCGTTGTGAACAGGGTATGACCTGTACGGTAAATGCAGGGCAGTGAGGAGTGTTGTGAACAGGGTATGACCTGTACAGTAAATGCAGGGCAGTGACGAGTGTTGTGAACAGGGTATGACCTGTACAGTAAATGCAGGGCAGTGACGAGTGTTGTGAACAGGGTATGACCTGTACGGTAAATGCAGGGCAGTGACGAGTGTTGTGAACAGGGTAAGACCTGTACGGTAAATGCAGGGCAGTGACGAGTGTTGTGAACAGGGTATGACCTGTACGGTAAATGCAGGGCAGTGACGAGTGTTGTGAACAGGGTATGACCTGTACAGTAAATGCAGGGCAGTGACGAGTGTTGTGAACAGGGTAAGACCTGTACGGTAAATGCAGGGCAGTGAGGAGTGTTGTGAACAGGGTATGACCTGTACGGTAAATGCAGGGCAGTGACGAGTGTTGTGAACAGGGTATGACCTGTACGGTAAATGCAGGGCAGTGAGGAGTGTTGTGAACAGGGTATGACCTGTACAGTAAATGCAGGGCAGTGACGAGTGTTGTGAACAGGGTATGACCTGTACGGTAAATGCAGGGCAGTGACGAGTGTTGTGAACAGGGTATGACCTGTACGGTAAATGCAGGGCAGTGAGGAGTGTTGTGAACAGGGTATGACCTGTACAGTAAATGCAGGGCAGTGACGAGTGTTGTGAACAGGGTATGACCTGTACAGTAAATGCAGGGCAGTGACGAGTGTCGTGAACAGGGTATGACCTGTACGGTAAATGCAGGGCGGTGACGAGTGCTGTGAACAGGGTATGACCTGTACGGTAAATGCAGGGCAGTGACGAGTGTTGTGAACAGGGTATGACCTGTACGGTAAATGCAGGGCAGTGACGAGTGTTGTGAACAGGGTATGACCTGTACGGTAAATGCAGGGCAGTGAGGAGTGTTGTGAACAGGGTATGACCTGTACGGTAAATGCAGGGCAGTGAGGAGTGTTGTGAACAGGGTATGACCTGTACAGTAAATGCAGGGCAGTGACGAGTGTTGTGAACAGGGTATGACCTGTACGGTAAATGCAGGGCAGTGAGGAGTGTTGTGAACAGGGTATGACCTGTACGGTAAATGCAGGGCAGTGACGAGTGTTGTGAACAGGGTATGACCTGTACGGTAAATGCAGGGCAGTGAGGAGTGTTGTGAACAGGGTATGACCAGTACAGTAAATGCAGGGCAGTGACGAGTGTCGTGAACAGGGTATGACCTGTACAGTAAATGCAGGGCAGTGACGAGTGTCGTGAACAGGGTATGACCTGTACAGTAAATGCAGGGCAGTGACGAGTGTTGTGAACAGGGTATGACCTGTACGGTAAATGCAGGGCAGTGACGAGTGTTGTGAACCGAGTATGACCTGTACAGTCAATGCAGAGCAGTGACGAGTGTTGTGAACAGGGTATGACCTGTACGGTAAATGCAGAGCAGTGACGAGTGTTGTGAACAGGGTATGACCTGTACGGTAAATGCAGGGCAGAGAGGAGTGTTGTGAACAGGGTATGACCTGTACGGTAAATGCAGGGCAGTGAGGAGTGTTGTGAACAGGGTATGACCTGCACGGTAAATGCAGGGCAGTGACGAGTGTTGTGAACAGGGTATGACCTGTACGGTAATTGCAGGGCGGTGACGAGTGTCGTGAACAGGGTATGACCTGTACGGTAAATGCAGGGCAGTGACGAGTGTTGTGAACAGGGTATGACCTGTACGGTAAATGCAGGGCAGTGACGAGTGTTGTGAACAGGGTATGACCTGTACGGTAAATGCAGGGCAGAGAGGAGTGTTGTGAACAGGGTATGACCTGTACGGTAACTGCAGGGCAGTGACGAGTGTTGTGAACAGGGTATGACCTGTACCCTAAATGCAGGGCAGTGACGAGTGTTGTGAACAGGATATGATCTGTACAGTAAATGCAGGGCAGTGAGGAGTGTTGTGAACAGGGTAAGACCTGTATAGTAAATGCAGGGCAGTGACGAGTGTTGTGAACAGGGAATGACCTGTACGGTAAACGCAGGGCAGTGACGAGTGTTGTGAACAGGGTAAGACCTGTACAGTAATTGCAGGGCAGTGAGGAGTGTTTTGAACAGGGTATGACCTGTACGGTAAATGCAGGGCAGTGACGAGTGTTGTGAACAGGGTATGACCTGTACGGTAAATGCAGGGCAGTGAGGAGTGTTGTGAACAGGGTATGACCTGTACAGTAATTGCAGGGCAGTGACGAGTGTTGTGAACAGGGTATGACCTGTACGGTAAAAGCAGGGCAGTGAGGAGTGTTGTGAACAGGGTATGACCTGTACAGTAAATGCAGGGCAGTGACGAGTGTTGTGAACAGGGTATGACATGTACGGTAAATGCAGGGAAGTGACGAGTGTTGTAAACAGGGTATGAACTGTACGGTAAATGCAGGGTAGTGAGGAGTGTTGTGAACAGGGTATGACCAGTACAGTAAATGCAGGGCAGTGACGAGTGTCGTGAACAGGGTATGACCTGTACGGTAAATGCAGGGCAGTGACGAGTGTTGTGAACAGGGTATGACCTGTACGGTAAATGCAGGGTGGTGAGGAGTGTTGTGAACAGGGTATGACCTGTACAGTAAATGCAGGGCAGTGACGAGTGTCGTGAACAGGGTGTGACCTGTACAGTAAATGCAGGGCAGTGACGAGTGTCGTGAACAGGGTATGACCTGTACAGTAAATGCAGGGCAGTGACGACTGCTGTGAACCGAGTATGACCTGTACAGTCAATGCAGAGCAGTGACGAGTGTTGTGAACAGGTTATGACCTGTACGGTAAATGCAGAGCAGTGACGAGTGTTGTGAACAGGGTATGACCTGTACGGTAAATGCAGGGCAGAGAGGAGTGTTGTGAACAGGGTATGACCTGTACGGTAAATGCAGGGTGGTGAGGAGTGTTGTGAACAGGGTATGACCTGTACTGTAAATGCAGGGCAGTGAGGAGTGTTGTGAACAGGGTATGACCTGCACGGTAAATGCAGGGCAGTGACGAGTGTTGTGAACAGGGTATGACCTGTACGGTAAATGCAGGGCAGTGAGGAGTGTTGTGAACAGGGTATGACCTCTACAGTAATTGCAGGGCAGTGACGAGCGTTGTGAACAGGGTATGACCTGTACGGTAAATGCAGGGCAGTGAGGAGTGTTGTGAACAGGGTATGACCTGTACAGTAAATGCAGGGCAGTGACGAGTGTTGTGAACAGGGTATGACCTGTACAGTAAATGCAGGGCAGTGACGAGTGTTGTGAACAGGGTATGATCTGTACGGTAAATGCAGGGCAGTGACGAGTGTTGTGAACAGGGTAAGACCTGTACGGTAAATGCAGGGCAGTGACGAGTGTTGTGAACAGGGTATGACCTGTACGGTAAATGCAGGGCAGTGACGAGTGTTGTGAACAGGGTATGACCTGTACGGTAAATGCAGGGCAGTGACGAGTGTTGTGAACAGGGTATGACCTGTACGGTAAATGCAGGGCAGTGACGAGTGTTGTGAACAGGGTATGACCTGTACAGTAAATGCAGGGCAGTGACGAGTGTTGTGAACAGGGTATGACCTGTACGGTAAATGCAGGGCAGTGAGGAGTGTTGTGAACAGGGTATGACCTGTACGGTAAATGCAGGGCAGTGACGAGTGTTGTGAACAGGGTATGACCTGTACGGTAAATGCAGGGCAGTGAGGAGTGTTGTGAACAGGGTATGACCTGTACAGTAAATGCAGGGCAGTGACGAGTGTTGTGAACAGGGTATGACCTGTACGGTAAATGCAGGGCAGTGACGAGTGTTGTGAACAGGGTAAGACCTGTACGGTAAATGCAGGGTGGTGAGGAGTGTTGTGAACAGGGTATGACCTGTACAGTAAATGCAGGGCAGTGACGAGTGTTGTGAACAGGGTATGACCTGTACAGTAAATGCAGGGCAGTGACGAGTGTTGTGAACAGGGTATGACCTGTACAGTAAATGCAGGGCAGTGACGAGTGTTGTGAACAGGGTAAGACCTCTACAGTAAATGCAGGGCAGTGACGAGTGTTGTGAACAGGGTATGACCTGTACGGTAAATGCAGGGCAGTGAGGAGTGTTGTGAACAGGGTATGACCTGTACCGTAAATGCAGGGCAGTGACGAGTGTTGTGAACAGGGTATGACCTGTACCGTAAATACAGGGCAGTGACGAGTGTTGTGAACAGGGTAAGACCTGTACGGTAAATGCAGGGCAGTGACGAGTGTTGTGAACAGGGTATGACCTGTACCCTAAATGCAGGGCAGTGACGAGTGTTGTGAACAGGATATGACCTGTACAGTAAATGCAGGGCAGTGAGGAGTGTTGTGAACAGGGTATGACCTCTACAGTAATTGCAGGGCAGTGACGAGTGTTGTGAACAGGGTATGACCTGTACGGTAAATGCAGGGCAGTGAGGAGTGTTGTGAACAGGGTATGACCTGTACAGTAAATGCAGGGCAGTGACGAGTGTTGTGAACAGGGTATGACCTGTACGGTAAATGCAGGGCAGTGACGAGTGTTGTGAACAGGGTATGACCTGTACGGTAAATGCAGGGCAGTGAGGAGTGTTGTGAACAGGGTATGACCTGTACAGTAAATGCAGGGCAGTGACGAGTGTTGTGAACAGGGTATGTCCTGTACGGTAAATGCAGGGCAGTGAGGAGTGTTGTGAACAGGGTATGACCTGTACGGTAAATGCAGGGCAGTGACGAGTGTTGTGAACAGGGTATGACCTGTACAGTAAATGCAGGGCAGTGACGAGTGTTGTGAACAGGGTATGACCTGTACAGTAAATGCAGGGCAGTGACGAGTGTTGTGAACAGGGTATGACCTGTACAGTAAATGCAGGGCAGTGACGAGTGTTGTGAACAGGGTATGACCTGTACGGTAAATGCAGGGCAGTGACGAGTGTTGTGAACAGGGTATGACCTGTACGGTAAATGCAGGGCAGTGAGGAGTGTTGTGAACAGGGTATGACCTGTACGGTAAATGCAGGGCAGTGACGAGTGTCGTGAACAGGGTATGACCTGTACAGTAAATGCAGGGCAGTGACGAGTGTTGTGAACAGGGTATGACCTGTACAGTAAATGCAGGGCAGTGACGAGTGTTGTGAACAGGGTATGACCTGTACGGTAAATGCAGGGCAGTGACGAGTGTTGTGAACAGGGTATGACCTGTACGGTAAATGCAGGGCAGTGAGGAGTGTTGTGAACAGGGTATGACCTGTACGGTAAATGCAGGGCAGTGACGAGTGTTGTGAACAGGGTATGACCTGTACGGTAAATGCAGGGCAGTGACGAGTGTTGTGAACAGGGTATGACCTGTACGGTAAATGCAGGGCAGTGACGAGTGTTGTGAACAGGGTATGACCTGTACGGTAAATGCAGGGCAGTGACGAGTGTCGTGAACAGGGTATGACCTGTACGGTAAATGCAGGGCAGAGAGGAGTGTTGTGAACAGGGTATGACCTCTACAGTAATTGCAGGGCAGTGACGAGTGTTGTGAACAGGGTATGACCTGTACGGTAAATGCAGGGCAGTGAGGAGTGTTGTGAACAGGGTATGACCTGTACAGTAAATGCAGGGCAGTGACGAGTGTTGTGAACAGGGTATGACCTGTACGGTAAATGCAGGGCAGTGAGGAGTGTTGTGAACAGGGTATGACCTGTACTGTAAATGCAGGGCTGTGACGAGTGTTGTGAACAGGGTATGACCTGTACAGTAAATGCAGGGCAGTGAGGAGTGTTGTGAACAGGGTATGACCTGTACGGTAAATGCAGGGCAGTGACGAGTGTTGTGAACAGGGTATGACCTGTACGGTAAATGCAGGGCAGTGAGGAGTGTTGTGAACAGGGTATGACCAGTACAGTAAATGCAGGGCAGTGACGAGTGTCGTGAACAGGGTATGACCTGTACAGTAAATGCAGGGCAGTGACGAGTGTCGTGAACAGGGTATGACCTGCACAGTAAATGCAGGGCTGTGACGAGTGTTGTGAACAGGGTATGACCTGTACGGTAAATGCAGGGCAGTGACGAGTGTTGTGAACCGAGTATGATGACCTGTACAGTCAATGCAGAGCAGTGACGAGTGTTGTGAACAGGGTATGACCTGTACGGTAAATGCAGAGCAGTGACGAGTGTTGTGAACAGGGTATGACCTGTACGGTAAATGCAGGGCAGAGAGGAGTGTTGTGAACAGGGTATGACCTGTACGGTAAATGCAGGGCAGTGAGGAGTGTTGTGAACAGGGTATGACCTGTACGGTAAATGCAGGGCAGTGACGAGTGTTGTGAACAGGGTATGACCTGTACGGTAAATGCAGGGCAGTGAGGAGTGTTGTGAACAGGGTATGACCTGTACGGTAAATGCAGGGCAGTGAGGAGTGTTGTGAACAGGGTATGACCTGTACGGTAAATGCAGGGCAGTGACGAGTGTTGTGAACAGGGTATGACCTGTACGGTAAATGCAGGGCGGTGACGAGTGTCGTGAACAGGGTATGACCTGTACGGTAAATGCAGGGCAGTGACGAGTGTTGTGAACAGGGTATGACCTGTACGGTAAATGCAGGGCAGTGACGAGTGTTGTGAACAGGGTATGACCTGTACGGTAAATGCAGGGCAGAGAGGAGTGTTGTGAACAGGGTATGACCTGTACGGTAAATGCAGGGCAGTGACGAGTGTTGTGAACAGGGTATGACCTGTACGGTAAATGCAGGGCAGCGACGAGTGTTGTGAACAGGATATGATCTGTACAGTAAATGCAGGGCAGTGAGGAGTGTTGTGAACAGGGTAAGACCTGTATAGTAAATGCAGGGCAGTGACGAGTGTTGTGAACAGGGAATGACCTGTATGGTAAACGCAGGGCAGTGACGAGTGTTGTGAACAGGGTAAGACCTGTACAGTAATTGCAGGGCAGTGAAGAGTGTTGTGAATAGGGCATGACCTGTACAGTAAATGCAGGGCAGTGACGAGTGTTGTGAACAGGGTATGACCTGTACGGTAAATGCAGGGCAGTGACGAGTGTTGTGAACAGGGTATGACCTCTACAGTAATTGCAGGGCAGTGACGAGTGTTGTGAACAGGGTATGACCTGTACGGTAAATGCAGGGCAGTGAGGAGTGTTGTGAACAGGGTATGACCTGTACAGTAAATGCAGGGCAGTGACGAGTGTTGTGAACAGGGTATGACCTGTACGGTAAATGCAGGGCAGTGACGAGTGTTGTGAACAGGGTATGACCTGTACGGTAAATGCAGGGCAGTGAGGAGTGTTGTGAACAGGGTATGACCTGTACAGTAATTGCAGGGCAGTGACGAGTGTCGTGAACAGGGTATGACCTGTACGGTAAATGCAGGGCAGTGACGAGTGTTGTGAACAGGGTATGACCTGTACGGTAAATGCAGGGCAGTGAGGAGTGTTGTGAACAGGGTATGACCTGTACGGTAAATGCAGGGCAGTGAGGAGTGTTGTGAACAGGGTATGACCTGTACGGTAAATGCAGGGCAGTGACGAGTGTTGTGAACAGGGTATGACCTGTACGGTAAATGCAGGGCAGTGACGAGTGTTGTGAACAGGGTATGACCTGTACGGTAAATGCAGGGCAGTGAGGAGTGTTGTGAACAGGGTATGACCTGTACGGTAAATGCAGGGCAGTGACGAGTGTTGTGAACAGGGTATGACCTGTACGGTAAATGCAGGGCAGAGAGGAGTGTTGTGAACAGGGTAAGACCTGTACAGTAAATGCAGGGCAGTGACGAGTGTTGTGAACAGGGTATGACCTGTACGGTAAATGCAGGGCAGAGAGGAGTGTTGTGAACAGGGTATGACCTGTACGGTAAATGCAGGGCAGTGACGAGTGTTGTGAACAGGGTATGACCTGTACGGTAAATGCAGGGCAGTGACGAGTGTTGTGAACAGGGTATGACCTGTACGGTAAATGCAGGGCAGTGACGAGTGTTGTGAACAGGGTATGACCTGTACGGTAAATGCAGGGCAGTGACGAGTGTTGTGAACAGGGTATGACCCGTACGGTAAATGCAGGGCAGTGACGAGTGTTGTGAACAGGGTATGACCTGTACAGTAAATGCAGGGCAGTGACGAGTGTTGTGAACAGGGTATGACCTGTACGGTAAATGCAGGGTGTTGAGGAGTGTTGTGAACAGGGTATGACCTGTACGGTAAATGCAGGGCAGTGACGAGTGTTGTGAACAGGGTATGACCTGTACGGTAAATGCAGGGCAGTGAGGAGTGTTGTGAACAGGGTATGACCTGTACAGTAAATGCAGGGCAGTGACGAGTGTTGTGAACAGGGTATGACCTGTACGGTAAATGCAGGGCAGTGACGCGTGTTG